>NC_135221.1:8290374-8432874 GCF_052324685.1 Brachyhypopomus gauderio | reverse complement strand
TCAGGCTATTCTTATGGTGATGCCAAGTCAAGTGTTGCCATATAAATATAATAGTTGTATTATTCTCTGTAATAGATTCTTCAATATGAGTTGCAAAATGGGTCTTGTGTTTATGAATTATGTGAACCGTTGGTTTCAAAGTAATTCACTTAAGCAACTTAAAATATTGGTTTTACCACATGGTAACATTGATTTGAAGACAGAATGCAGTTTTTCAGAGGAGCAATTGTATTGGACAGAGTCTTTTAAGGCACCACAAGAATGCAAGTTAAACTATCTTTAATTAACACGAGCAACAATTATGCCCAGAAGTGTCCTGACCAGCCATGTTGCTATCCTTCTCTTCTCTTTTTAACACGAACAGGTCATAGATCTGAAGATTTAAGATCTGAAGCTTGAAAATTTATATTCAATTTCACATCAGCGTCTGATTGCATTTATGGAAGCTACCAGAAACAGTCTGACTTCTCCTCTAAGATATGCCACAATGAACTGATTAAAATGAATGGCCTCACTCTGATCTTGTTTTTTTACATGCAGGAAATACCAAGGATAAAATCGCGTCTGCTCAGAAAGACTTATTGACCCAAATAACTGAGCATCAATATATCCCCTGAAGGCTGAACAGGCTCAACATGTGTGTGAGGGTGGTGGTATTAAAAAACCCATAGGACTATTGACCTGTGTTGTGCTTATAGCAGGTAAACAGCATGGCTATCATTCGTTTATGGTGATAACCATTCGAACTTTTCATTCCATTTTAGAATGTTAAATTTGTGAAAATTTCCCCACATAAATCATTGTCTATATTATTTCCTTTTTTAAATGTAATATATTAATGTAATCGTTGAGACGTCATGTCAGGGCTTAAATGTACATCTACAGAAAATTAATTTACTATCCAAAATCCCATTCTAAGAACCTTTGCACTGCAAAATATAGTACACATCAAATTAATAAACTGAAAGTCCTATGGTCCTATTTTCTAAAAGACAATCCACCCAGAACACAACAATCGAATATGAGTAAATAATCTTTTTGTAGCTGGCAGTCCTTTATCTTTGCACAGGTCAGTGGGATTTAATCTTTGTGTGTGTGTGTGTGTGTGTGTGTGTGTGTGTGTGTGTGTGTGTGTGTGTGTGTGTAAGGGCCAGATTATTTGGTGGCACCCTGTAGTCCAGTGATCAATATGAGCTCTGATTCTTTGATAAATTGTTATTCTCAGACAAATGGATAACTTCAAAAACGAGCTCAGAGATCTGTAACACAGACAGATGCAGTGTGGGAACAAGGATATCTTTGCTGAGTGTAGAAAACAGAGACACGGTGAGGATGGATTAGGTTTGCCCTCGCAGGAAATGTTTGGGCTAAGTGAATATGACAGGAGCTTTTGAGGGCTTGACATTGTACACAGAGACCTGACAGTGCGGTGGCCTCTGCGTATATGAACTGGTGCATTCATCTTATTTGGCATGGTCATGTTTGCTGCACCTGAGCATCTGTGGGACCTCCAGGTAACAGAGCACCCAAGAGGTCAGGCAGCTGGCCACCTGCTGTAGTTTACTGCAACAGGCCACCAGCTAGAGACCACCAGCCACCCAGGCCAGCATCCCATGCACACCTGCTTGGCCAAACTGGTACCTCACCCTGGTCACCTGCCTTTGTTCTGGTCAACTGTAAATCCCTAGAGTTTTAGCTGTCTTGCATCTGCATAATCTGTTCCCATCACTCACATAAAAACAGCCCCATTATGTACATTTTTATTGCCTATTCTAGTCCGGTATAAATGTGTTAATTTGTGAAAATCTGACAATATGCTTGCAATTAATTTTGAATACACTTGCTATTAATTCATCCATAATAAAATGTTCATTAACAGTGCATTAATTAAAATATGCACATAAAAATGTGTGTTTGCTTGCTTTTACTTCAAGACAAAAAGCTATTTGATAAGTAATTATGATGTATGTTTTGTACAACTTAATCATTACAGCCTAAGTTCAACTAGGTTTTGCTTTATTTGGAACTGACATTCACCAGTTAGCTGACAACTAAAGTAGGTGTCCTTGCTTGTGCAGTAGGAATCATTTACTGGTTACCAGGGAAGGCAGATGTTGTCTTATGGCATGACTGTCCACCTCTGCCTCTTTGCAAGGTGCACTGTGCATCAGACTTCTCTCTCTCTCTCTCTCTCTCTCTCTCTCTCTCTCTCTCTCTCTCTCTCTCTCTCTCTCTCCCCTCTGTTCACTCTCTCTTTCAGCGATCATAGCAGCAAGTTTAGGGGGAAATGCCCATTAGACTCAGCAAGCTATAATAACTCTTGAGCAGGTCTGCATTCAGTTTAAGAACTTGGTGATCTATACAGAATACAGTAAGCACGTAGCTGCTCATAGGAACATGGCCACAGCTACTGCAAAGGAGAGGTATAATGACACCAGGGCTTGGTTGAGCTGTGTAAACAACAGAGAAGACCTATTGTACCGATGGATGAGCGTTTTGTCCTTCAAATGGCATATTTGCATTCTAATGATGTGCGAAACTCTTGTTCTAATAGAGACACCTTGATGTGTTTCAACCCATAGATCTCTTCTCCACCCCCTCTCACTAGAGTTCTGGTTAATTATGCATGTCTGTGAAGCAACACCGTGTCTCCACTAGCAACCTACAGGTACATCCCTATGTACCAGTTTATTCAATACTGTCATTCTCTTAGAGGAATGTTTCTCCTTGGTATTGTTCTCACATCCTTAAATACTTCTGTGAGATGGTTGTATAAGTTAATAATGAGAGAATGTGAAGGATAGTAAATATGGTCCTACTGAGACCCGCGAGTCATTTTAGGATCTCAGTGTCTTCTCTTTGGCACAGACTCTGCTCTTTTAAGAAATACTTTATAGTAGTGTTTTCCTTCTGCTCTTCCCCTAAATCAAAGCTTTTTTTTTTCAAGTAGCCTATCCCATGGCTAATTACAATATTAGGTTTGGGATTAAGCATTTTATCATGCCCAAGGCATTGTGAATTGTTAATTCTCAGCAAATATGTTGTACAAGGTGTATCTAATTAGGCATTTTACACTCCATTTCTTCACAGTAAGGGTGTAAACACCAATCAGCACTGTAACATGACTGCATATCAGTACATGCTAGTGCTGGTATACACACCTGTTTTCTTTCCTATCAGAGAAGAACAGCAGAGCGCAGTACCTGATTGTGGTTGCCCAATCGGAGTGGTAGTTAATTCCGAGCAGCATCTGGGACACTTTATTTGTGCCGTGCCCTTTCCCACCAAAGCTTTTCTGCCCCACTTGTGACTTCACATGCTGTCTGGGGCTTGGATTCCATACTTTGTGCCAGCATGTGTTCTCCCCCTGTCTTTTCCTGATGAGCAGGCTTTGCGTTTCAGGATGATTATCCCCATTATTTCCCATCTTAAATGCCTATAGCTGTGACGGCCCCAAAGTCAGCCCCATCTGTTTTACCTTTTGGAGCATCTGTCATAGCTTTGTGACATGCACCTTGTGAGTCACACTGACATGAGGACATCTGTCCCAACAGGCAGCCAGTCACAATGCACGGTCCACTCTGTCAATGCTCCAGTTGGCCCGGCAACGCTCCTGCGAGCATTCACCACCCATGATCCAGGCAAATTTCGTTCTTAGTGAAACTTTTGTTCCTAATTCCCTTCTCCCAGCCGATCCATTGGCAGATAATTTGATAAGGCCCATCATACTGATGCTGCTGGATCCTGAGAAATGTGGTTAGCCATGAGTAAAGGCTACATATAAAAACCTAGTGTAACTGGGCTGAAGCAGCAGGAGGCGCTGTAGGCGTTGTCATGTCTTTAATTGTCCATAGCAATCACTTACAGACATAACAGCAAATAAAGCAAAGGTGCAGAAGTGCAGTTTAAACTACTCAAAAATACAAATGATGAACTCGAGGGTGAATGAACAGACAGCAGACTCTCACAGGCCATGCTCGAGGAATATGCAGCACTGGACGATGGGACCGGTACGAATTTATAAGTGTGTCTGGGATTAGTGACAGGTGTGCTGCATTCAATACTCAGGTGATTGTGGCTGAGAGAGTGGTTTTGTGGAGGTGTGTCGGGAAGTGGGCGTCTCCCCTGAGCCTCGGTCCCGGCCTATCGTGACACTTGGGTTTTACCAAGCAATGAGAAGCACAACAATCATTATGAATTGAGAAGTTATCATTTAGTTTTTTATTTATTTATTTATTTATTTTTTGATCAATCAAAACCCTGTTACTGTCTCAGTATTTTCCAAGCATAGTACAGGGACACCTTGCACTGAAGGAATTTTACTATATTTACAGTTTGAATCTTACCATTAAAATGGTGCATTTATTATCATATATAAATATGTCTGTATTTGTTTGTACGATAAATGTGGTATAACCACTCCATACTTTAATGTATTTTGTTCTGGAGATTTTCTTTCTCACAATGAAGTTATTGCTGAAAATTGACCAAGCATTGAACTTTGAATCTACAAAGTCATCTGCCTCATTGTCCCCCATCTACTTATAGTTTAATTGTGTCCTTTCTCCCTTCTGGTAAAATTGCTGTCTGTAGCTGCCACTCTGTGAGAGTAGCTGCTTAATCCTCATGAATACATGACTTTGTGAGCATGAATAAATAAAATGTGGCTTGGCGAGTAATTGAGGTGCTGAGCCACTAACAAACGAGGACACATATTGTAAATGAGATATTTCCACAGCTAGACCTAAATATGATTCATATCACATTAAAGCATTTACGGAAATCATGTGAGGTGGCTTGCGGCGCTCTCATCTTAACAAGTTTTCCCTTTTCTGTCCCCATTCAGTTACATAAAAGTCAAAGTATCACTGAGCTGCGGCAGCGTATTCCTGTCATTTTGACAGGGTGAGGGTGTGCGTATGTGTGAGTCCCATTCAGTGTTCCTCTTGGTTCCCATACAGCCATATGTTATCAGGCAAAATGATGCAGCCACACTCTCAATTGCTTATGTAAGGTCAATATAGTAACTGTAATCTTCTTACAAATTTACCCTGCCCCAATCCTCTTTCATGCTTACTGGAGAACACTTAACCAACACGTTTTGCTAAATTTACTATATATGGTCAAAGATTTATATGCAATACAATGAAATGCTTGTCCCTAGCTGCTTTAAGTGGGATATGAGCAAGGTCAGCCATTGTACAGTACCCCAGGCACCGAGTGAGGTAAGGATCTTGCTTAGTGACTGCATGGCAGAGCTGCAATTTGAACCCACAACCTTTCAATTGATAAACCAAAGCTCCACAGGTTTGAGCAGTGCTTTAACATGGAAAAAAAGTATTTCATTCACAGTGTTTTTATGTCTTCCTAATTAGTATCTCAGTGCAACACTGCAGTCACTAGAAAAGCTGTCAAGAGTAAACAGCATCTTTTTTTCTGCAGGTTACTCCAAAAGCAACAAAGCAAGTGCTAGGTTCAAATAAACTTAACTTATTTATGTGTGGCAGATCCAGTTCATCTAGAGCAGAGTTAACATTGAGCAAGATGTCTTATTAGTGGGAAAATCTATACTGAGTAGAGAGTACAGTATGTTTAAAGCTAAGCTATGTACATGTTTAGGGTTGAGTGCTCTAGCTACAGCATGCTCTTACCCAGCATGCAGTAAGTTCAGGATGACAGAGAGAAACGAGATAAGTCTATTATAGTTCTTATACTTGAAACACCGTAAGCAAGGTGAGGCAGTTCAGGTCTTGTCAAAGTAACACAGATCATACAAAAGACTACAACAGTTTATTTTGCTGTGTCTCTTGGGCAGTGTTTCTATTAAATATTTTAATAATTACCATGCCACTACTAAACAGAGTAGTGATAGTACATTAAGGAGCATGAGATGTAACAGTGCAATGTTATCTTGCTAGTTCATTTGCAATGTAAGCTTATACACAGCAAGCATCTACGATCTCCCGGCATGCAGCAACTCCGGAGAAAAATAGCACGGCAGGGGAAACAATATGATCTTTGTCGCCTGTAATGTGTCTAAATAACTGCCAGCAAGAGGATGGCATAATCAAAGCCAGATATAAAAGATATTGTCTCTTTTCCTGTCACTAGCCACTTTGCCACACATTTCACAATGTTCAATATTCCACAAAAGCAGACCTTGAAGAAGCCAACACTGATTCAGGGGTCCTCTGCTCTAGCTCATGCCCTTGTGCCTGCTGCTTGACCCACTTATTTTCTCATCTTTCGTGGTACCCTCATGAGGGTTTTGCTTGCCTACTACTTTTCCCATTACAAAATGGATGCCTGCCAAGTAGCCAGTGCTGCGTCTCTTCGAATGAGTTAGGATATACCGACTCAGTCCGACAGCATCATAAATCACCGGACGAAACTGACATGTGTGCAACAAGAGAGAAGAGGAGGCTGAGAACCAAACCTCATGGTCATCACAGCAGCGAATAAATATTGACAAAGTAGTAACTTAAGACATAACATCCGTTAAGGCATTTTGCTGATCTCAAGTTTATCACCCCACAATGGGTTGAATCAAAGTATTCACAGCCGTTGTCATTTGTTAAGTGCATGCCAAAGCCCCAGCTGCTATGATATATTATTTTGATGTAGGGATGTACCTGCATACCCTTATGAAACACTGCTCATGTTCTTCCTCCTCTTGAGGTCCATAGACCTAATATTGTCAGTCCTCCATCTGTGGCCTCTCCTAGACTGATCCTAGACCAGTTGATTAGGCAGTGGCGCCTCACCTCTGCACATGTATGGCCTCTAATAATAATAATAATAATAATAATAATAATAATAATACTTTATTTTAACGCTTTTCTAAAACCCAAAGACACTTACAACCATCAGCACGTAGGATATTAAAAATACACAAAGACCAGAGACTCAAGAGTCATAAGAAATATCAACGAGACAATGAATATCACAAATGAACATCAGCAGTGTGCAGACGAGTCAGTCAGGCAGAAGAAATGCCACAGGTGAGAGAGAAGAGGTGAGTTTTAAGATTAGATTTAAAAAATGGAAAAAGAGGAAGATTGTTTGATGCTAGTTGGGAGTTCCACATCAAAATATATATTAAACTTTTATCAAAATATATGATTGTGACAGCAATGTCATGCTCAAGACCTCTGGTCTTCAAACAATGCAACTGCAATAGATAGCATAAACAGAATGTCCATCTCCACAATGCACATCATCACATTTCTGCATTGCGATGAATTGTGTCATAATGCATTGTTATACCCTTCTTGACATTCTTTTATTGATGACATACTTTTCTTTTTTTATGTTAATGTAGTTAGGCTTTATGCATATGGGTACTAAAAAGCTAAAGCTTTTCTGAGGGAGTGACCAGGGTTTTGCTTCTTGGTGCCCCTAAAGCATAAATAGCTTTGATTGCTAGCTTTGATTAATAGCTTTGATACCTAATATGTCCTTCAGGAGCCATGACAAACATATTTGGTCTTGAACAGACTTTGGTTCAGTTTCTCTCTTTACTATATCTAATTGATATATGTTTGAAAATGCTACTTCTAAGTACACAGCTTGTTAAGAGTAGTATATAAACTTGGCGGTTACTTACTGCTCTGTTGTTAGTGTCACATACATGCTAAGAGATCAGACTATACAATATATTTCAGCAGCTGAAACTGTCTTTAGTGTGACTGTTCTTATGTCCTAAATAGAGATCAATAATACATCACAGATCAACTTCAAAATCAGCTGTTGTTTTATATGTGTGTATGATAAATGAATCCACATATATCCAATGGCACAGTATGCAATACAAGATTTGCCTAAAAGCCATGTTATCTGCTATCTTGCAAATAATATCTGAACTTTGTAGGGATTTGGGAGAAATTCAAAATGAACTATAAATAAATATGACAATTACATTTTATGTAAAAGAACAACATTGATACAGAGAATGCACCATACTTTTATTTTTGTTGTCTGAACATTTAAAGATTGCTTGCCATAAGTGGCAATATTTTAATAAAACTAATAAAAATGAGAAATGTAAGTGTATGGAACTCTGATATATTCATTTAAACCAAAGCTTTTATGGAACGTTGCCATTTGTTTGATGAAGCATGTTAATGAGGAGAATATGGGAGGGGAATCTTAAAAAACTCAGAGGGAACCTTGAACAACTTTCAGTATTTGACATACATTTTTCTTTGCTGCAGTTCATGTAAAACATGCCTAATATGCCTCTTAGTCTACACATAGATTAACATTTTGCCAGCTGCTGATTTTAGATTGGAATTTTCCATCTGTATGCTTTAGAAATGCATAGTTGTATTTGCATATGTGCAGAGCTACCAAAACATGTCTTTGGATACATTCAGTCAAATTAGTATTCCAAGATATATGCTATGTGGGATTTTGTTTTACTAATATGGGTGTAATGCATTTTCCTTTATAAAAGGCATTTATCCCTTTGAAACTTGAGGTCATTCAGGAACTCCTCATACAGGCAGCATTTTTTGACACATAAGAAAACATTTGCATCTTCTTTAGAATTCAGTTAATAAAATAGATGTGCTTGTACATTTCCATACAAAGTCTGAGTAAATATTTCTTCAGCCACTTATTTCTATGTGTGTTAGACTATTTATCACTTTATTTAACAAACTAAGTGTGGCATCTGACTCAGTCACTAGCAGCTGCACAGAAATTTCAGAGATTACACAACATAATCTCTTTTCATTTGTCAGTTACCCTGTGATGTTAGCCTAAGTGTTGAGATTTGTAGCAACCCTTCTCTGGGCATCAGTAAACACTTTATTTTTTACACTAAATTATGGAATTAAATATTTTAATCCCAAGGGTGTCAACCATAGTATATCACACATAATTTTGCCAAACGTTAATGACCTGATGGTAGTTAAAGACACTTAAAATTAATGATGCAGATAGTACATTGTTATATATGTATCATCATACTACTGATAATATTATTAATTAGGTAACAATTTGTATACAGCGCAGGCACCATCAAGTAAGGGCTCCTTATTGGTGGTAATTTTTGAGGACTGTCTATCATGTCCAGTGCGGCACCAGGTCTGGACAGCAGAGGGAATAGAGAACAGAGCCACATATCTTGAGCCATGTCTTGAGATTTCATAACGAGTGACTTTAGAACACCTGTGAGAAGCCCAACTTCATCTCCCCATGCTCTTTGTGAACAGTGTGGAGGATGAATCATGGTTTACGAGCCTTCACGATGCCACTGAGACCAATCTATGGGACTGGCCATTAAAATAACACATCATACGGCCAAGCCTTCTTAACAAGCTCCAAGACATGAGTTCAACAAGGGGTTGTGCCAAACTTGGGATCCAGCTGCATATTTCTGTCTAGGAAACCTTACATCCCACTGTTCTGGCTTCCAAACACAACAGTTAATCCACTCCAGTGAATGGTCATAAGGTTAGCTCAGCATTTTTGTTTTCCTTTCTCCTCAGGCATGTGGTGATAACATAATTGTGGGAGTATAAATGTGTGTTTTTATAGAGTTTATCCTAACCTTTAAACTGTCACTGCCTGAACATTCATCGTTTCACCTTGTAATGGCACTGAACTCAACAGAGCAACATAATTAAATTACAGAAAGCTGTGTCTTTAGATATATTGTGCTTCAACAAAATTTGCACTACTTTATTGTTCCTTTATTAGCATCAGCTGGTGAGCTAATCTCTTTGAAGTCATATTTCTTTCATCAGTACAATTCCTATGTTCTGCTGCCAAATATGGACAAGCAAAATCACACCAAATTTGCAATATTAGATATTGTAGAAGGTAAAGTTTTAAGAATTAGTTAGTTAACTCTCTGGGCTGCATGGTTGGTAAACAGATTAAAAGGCTCAAACGGCATAGTTATTGTAGGCATAAATTTGAAATTGCTGTTTAAGACAGCAATATTTTGCTGTTGTTTCAGCAGTAGTATTAGTTAAACTGCCATGATTCACTTGTAATTGTTGTTCTGTTAGAAAAAAACTTTGGCAAAAACTAAGTAGTATAAAATCAAAGGTGCACGTATTTAGATACAACATGCATTGTCACAAAACAGTTTTATAAATGATAGTGTCCAGATCCTTAATGAGCAAGTGGTGACAGTGGCCAGGAAAAACTCCCTGGGTGGATTAACAGAAGAAACCTTGAGAGGACCAAGACTCAAGGGGGAACCATCCTCTTTTAAATAGTCCATGGTAGTGCAAACACAGAACATTTATTATGAACATGCAGATATACACAAATGACAACACAAATGACTACTCAATAACTGAATGGAGGGCAAAATATGACAGTTTAAATATATATAGTGTAACGCTGCTCGCGCAGTGGAGCGAGAGGACGGACACAATTGCTGAGATGAGCGAGATTTAATACAGGGAATACCAAAACCAGAGTCGACAAAGCAGGCGGGGGTCATAACATGAAGGCAGTCCGAACAAGAACGAGAAACAGGCATGACGAGACGAAAACAGGGAAGACTCACGGACCAGGCAGGAACAAACAGATGACGGGAAACACAGGGCTTGAAAAACAACGAATGTGAAAGCACAAACCGACTGATAGGACAAAGCACAAAGTAGACAAAACCATGGATAACTAGACTGGGGAAGTGCTGGGACTTATATACAATGTAACTAAACTAGGGACAGGTGACGGCAATGACACGGGGGCGTGGTAACAACAAGGAATCACAGAGACAAACGAGCGGGGCGGGATAAACAGGCACGGAACAACAAAACCACGAGGAACAGAGACGTTGGAGTGACAGCGGGGAGAGGGGGGCGTAGCCATACGTGACATATAGTAATATATATATACCGATAAAAGGAAAAGAAGAGGCAAGTGAAACAGGAGGCAGGCCAATAAAGAGGGAGTGGCAACAGATACAAGCACACAGTGGACCACAGGTCCTTACACATCTGAAACAGCTGAAAAAACTGTTGCTTTGCTTAGATTTAATATATAAAAGATCATCATGCTCTCAAAGAGCTAAAAATAAAATGACTACTATAGAGACAAACTAAACGACCAACGTCTAAAGGAACTCTTTAATTAACAGTTCCTCATTCATCCCTTCAGGAAATGAGACTTTACAGATAAAGAATCCAAAAAGTTTTCCTCCTTTTCTTAATGTTGTCAAGGTTGCCTCCTGTGTCTGAAAGTATGCTTAACTGGGTTGGTTAGATCTAACAATAGATTTAGATTTCTATTTAGATTTCTAACAATAGATCTCCCATGTAGTCCAAGGCATTTCCCCAGAATGTACTTTTCCACATGGCCATTTTATACATATAATTATTTTTTGGTGATAGGCATCACCTTGTCTTTATGGATCGGATGCTTAAAAAAATCGATAATGAATATAATTATACAACTATACAATCTTTACTCTTTAATCTTTAATCCTAATGAAGGCCGAAGCTGATGTTGATTTAAAATTAAAAGGAGATTTGAACTCTTTAGTTATCTCTCTCTCTCTCTCTCTCTCTCTCTCTCTATATATATATATATATATATATATATATATATATATATATATATATATATATATCTGAAATACATATAACAAAATGCAACTATTGGTCTTAAATGTCTTTTTGTGTAATGCAGGACACATTTTGTCAAAAAGGAGAATGGCAAGTGGAGAGAATTTATCTTGTTATCCATGGAATAGCCATCCTGTTATTAAATCCTGGGACTGAATTAAACCCTGACCCAATATCAGTTCTGTAAGTTGGCCTGTTTTATTATCCACACTCAATCTTTGTGTTTGAAGTATACTTGAACTTATTTTAAAGATATTAGAAGGATTTTTTTTTGTATGAATATAGATCTTTATTCTAGACTTAAATAAATATCTTTTATTAAGTAATTTGTGTCCCGGCCTCACCTCTCAAAGCTCACTTTCAGACCAAACAACATAATACACTAACACAAAATAGCACATATTGAGCGCTATGCCACTACCAAACACAACCGCATCTGTTATGCACTATGCCACTAACACACTAATGCCACTAAAACAACCCAAAAAATCCATGATGCCCTTCCCAGCTACTAAGGCTGTACCCAGCCCCACTGGCACCATTAATACATGCTCAGTGCTGTCAGTTCCACATGGATTCTCCGACACTACAGTTCCATCCTGGGTTCCCTAGCGACTAAGGCCAGCACCATCAATGCTTGCCCCATGCATCTCATAAGCACTAAGCCACTTTCAAACATAGCCACGACACTTACAAACTACACCTCTAATGAACAGAACCCGTAAAATCCATGTTGACCTTCCCAGTGACTAAGGCCTCAACAAACCCTGCTGGAACCATTAATTTGTTCACAGTGTCGCCAGTTCTACATGGATTTTATCTCTAGATGTTCTCCAATACAACCCTTAAAATCCACGTTGGTCATCCCAGAAACTAAGGATGTACCCTGACACTCTGGCATTAATGCATACTCAATGCAGCCACATGTACATGGATTTTACCATCGTGATCTGTCCTGGGCTCCTTCGTGACTAAGGCCAGCAGCGTCAGTGCCTGCTCCATGCTCCATGCCACCACTTCCTTCTGGATCTTCTACTTTAAATAATCACATGACAACCTCAGATGCTTCACCTTTATGGTGCATTACCCCAATCCATCTGAGCTCTCCTTGTCCACAGACACTGACCAGCCTTTCGGCTGCTTCTGATAGCTCTGTGACAGCTTATCTTAATGTAGAGTCTGTAAAGACAAACTGCATAAACAATGATGTGACAGATTTTGCAACAAATATCATAAGATCTGTCTCTACCAGCCTTGTGCCACCCATAATCTCTCAACTCAGGCACCAAGTCAGAGTACGTCTGCATCCTCAGATGGAGTGGTTAACTCTATAAAATAAACTATCCATTTACTTATGGAGTATAACATCATATCTTGCCTCAGCGTAGTTAACACCTGCTCTTTCAGAATTTCAGAAAAATAAATCCATTGTAATAAAACCTGTAGTGAAAGTTGGCACTAAGTTATTTATTTATTTTCACAAATATATTATGAGAATGAACTATACAGACAATTGTATAATTCATGTTTTTTGCAAATATAAATACAAACCAAACACATGTGCAGCACATTACAATAATGAGACAAGGAACGGGTGAAGGTCAAACACACACAAGCCCATGCACACACAAACACAGGCACACATGGACATGAACGGACATAAACATGCACACAGACAAGCCTGAGGGAGGAGTCAGGGGGTGTACTGTGACAGGAACAAGTTTAATTCATCTCTATAAAATAAACATACAGAAAGAAGTATTCTTACATGCTCAATGTTATAAGACAAACATTTAAGAAAAGCTTACCCATAATCAGACTGAAAGCAATATGAGATATGAGGGAGAGTATTAAACAATTACAAATATGATAACTATGTTTAACGAGAGGAAATAAGGACTATAGACTACTTGGTTTGCAGATGCAGGTAAAAAGATTAAAACTAAATCTAAGGAAATGTGTTTACATCCATTTAAAAGAATTACATCCAAACCAGGGTTGATTTTACTGTAAAAGATCTAGTAACATCAAATATCATTCTAAAAGAAACTATGTAGGAAACAATATGTAATACAATATGTAATCTTACAGGGTTTTTTTTGGTGAAGATCATATTAATTGTCAATATACCAGTTTTACATTTTTAACCATCCAGTCCGTAAAAACAAGTTGAATATTAAAGGTTTAATCAAAAGTATGCCAAAAAAGGTTCATATATTTAATATAACACCCATGTGGAAATGTAGGGGAGACCGGGTATGGTCGTAACACTTTTTGCTTCAGCACCTGTAACTCACTGAATCTTTGAGCTCGAGTTCTCAAACTTGTATACAGTACAAAGTACACACATTTGTTTACTACAAAGGGCACCAATTGAAACCTCAATTCAAATATCACAGCCCTCGTGAGTTGATGTCAAATACATGGTGTTCCTTTGTTACAACCCACCCCACTTCCGGGGGTAGGTAGTAACAATTATACAAAAGAAGCCAAACCATGCAATATGCTTCAAAAAGAGGTTTTTTAAATAAAATAACAAGACAGAACAATCTCTCTTTCTCTGTGACTGACCATAACTCATATACACCTTCTGTTTTACTCAGGAATTGTGTGTGCGTGGGAGTGTGTGTGTGTAAATTAGTGTACTAGAACAAACTTATTTAACAATATGTACAGTATGCTTAATGAACACTAATACAATGTACCTGTGTAAAGAACGTGTAGGTAAAATAATAAACAATATCAATGTGTGTGTGTGTGTGTGTGTGTGTGTGTGTGTGTGTGTGTGTGTGTGTGTGTGTGTGTGTGTGTGTGTGTGTGTGTGTGTGTGTGTGTGTGTTAGTTAGGCAGATACCATGTGCTTTCACAACTGATCTGACTGACTTGTCCTTCTTTGTGACCTCATCAGGTGCTTTTATTTAAAAAAACATTTGCAGGCACACCTCTGTCAGTCTCTCTTTTCCACTGCCTAGGCATTCTATAAAATGAGTTACAGTTGTATGTAAGGTAATGGCTGTAAAGCTGTGTTACAACCCACCCCACCCTTGTCAGCCATTGTTTAACTAGCTGTATTACCAAGGTGATTTGAAATTAACTAAAGCACTAAACAAATATATAGTCTTGATTCAGAAATTTACTTTCTCACCTCAAAATCTGTTTTTTCTCTATAGAATCTGCATGTGCCTGTTTACAGCCTCGATATTCACCATGTGGGATCAGGGTAAATACTGGAATGATCATATGACTCCTATCTTATCTGTGATGGGTGGAACTGATGGTGTTACAACTCTCCCCATGTTACAACCAGGACTTAATTTGAGCCGGATCCTGCCGGAACAGGATCCGGGAACTCTTTAATTTTGAAGCGTGTGTTCCGGTAACTGTCTGCCTCGATCCGGTAACATTTTATGTTGTCCGCTGTTTGCGTTCCGGCATCGTTTGATTTACAAATTAAGCACTGGTTACAACCATACCCGGTCTCCCCTATATAAACAGGGGAATGTTATAGAACATAGGAGCTCTATTGTTAGAAATGATCTAGCTAATCCATCAGCAAGGAAGCTTTTCACCCCATTTCTTCACTTTATTTTGAGAATATTGACCTTTTTCAACCTATAGACAGAAGGGGTAGCATGTACAATATTACACAAAAGAGGAAAGCCTTTTGAATTTTTTATCTGAAACCTGCTTCCTGAAGGGATGGATGAGGAATAATTAATTAAAGAGTATTGGTTTGACAGTATTGGTCTTTCTGTTTGCCTCTGGTAGGGACAAGTTAATTATATATATGATTTGTCAGAACTAAGCAACGGCTGAAACGTGTTTATTTCAGATGTGATGTAAGATGCAAGCTCCCTGCTGGCTGACTGTAACTTTATTCTGATTGGAAGATAATACTGTATTAAGACAAGGTTGTTTCAACCATGTATTGCTTGCTTTTAAATTCTACTTCTTGTTCTTTGTGTATTTAAGTGACCAAATGTACTTTTTCCAAAGATGTTTGCTGCTGCTTTTGTTTGATTCTAACAACACTTTGTCCTTGTGCATATAAATAGAGAACATTCATAGCAATCATATCTGCTTTCATTCTTCCCAGGTGCATTTTCTTTATTGTTTGAATCCTGTAACTTAATGAGACAATCAGTGCCGTTGTGATTCAGACTGTGTTTAACCATGTGGCAAACATTCAAAACCTCACTAACAGCAATTTAGTCATTTTGGTGATAACTTACTTGAACCAAAATATGTACTAACATTGTTTGTACCTTCAGCTAGCATAACCTTCTTGGCAATCTCTCTGAAAGCATGCTGTGTCAGGTTGTGTTTCCACTGACAGGCCTTACCCATGATTTTGTAGATTCCCATCATTTGTTACAGCTACAGTCTTTTCCTTTTGGCAGGTTCATTCATTTTGAATGCAGAATTGGTGAAGTATCTGGCAGAATGTATGAATCCTTGTAAGCAAATACTGTAACGTACCTGCTGCTTTCATCTTCAGTTAACAAAACCTGTTACAAAAACTAAAGTTGGATGACAGGAGTACATTCAGTGTAGCTGCGGTTAAAGTAGTGTAGTAAAGTAGTCAGTGATGTATTTGACTGTTAACATTGTTGTTTTCTCCTTCGATTGCCCTCTGCTGATTTTAATAAGTGAACTCAAGATTCTGTGAGATGTGTTTTGTTATAAGTGGCAAATAAAGTCTCATATGGGATGAGACAGTTTTGCACAGACAGAGGGATGTCCCAGCTAATCCAGAATGGTTGACAGACCTAGTCAGAGTCGTAGCTACTCCAGTGGGTGCACAGTTTCTGAAACCATGGAGTGTGTAGAGGAATATGGAAGCATCCATTTTAGTTGATCTGATGGAATTGCTGGGAAATATGGTGTTATCTCAGATTCTTCATCACCAATGAGGGAGTTCTAATCCTATGTTGACATCATCTCTTAGATCTGTAAAAATGAACAACAAATGAACATTTCATAAACAGTAAACATGTGCCAATGTTATAGGTCTGCTCCGGCACACCTATCTATAACAGCATAACTAAAAGGAATGGCCAGAGGGTAGCCATACATTCCAACCTCATCAGTGTCACAAACCCAAATGAATGTGTGAAGTTGCCAGAAGACTAGGTCAGCACCTCCGATTCCCAGTATCCTTTATGACCTGAAAGTGGTAGGCTCTGTATCTTCATATAAAGGAAGCTAACCAATCAGTAAACCTAGTTTTAAAAATGTGTTTCTGTGTCCCAAAAATAAGCTGGAAAGTTATTCCATTACCTTATGGGGCTTTATAGGAAAAGGTATTTTTTTCTTCAATGGCAATCTTACTAATTCTAGGAATTCTAGGAAGACAATGCCCGGATTTTGAGAACTCCATACTGTGACGGGCAGGGTGAGCAACTTAAAAAGGAAGCGATCACGCCAAGTCTCAGGGAAAGAGGATGGTTTAATAGAAAGTGTGCAAACCAAAAACCCGTGCAATGTTCCAAATGTAGAAAATAATAACCAGCAGTCAACTGGTACAAAGACAAGACATATATAGACGAACAAACGACCCTCAGGTGAGACGGATCACGGGTCCCGCCCGGCAGGGGGCCCCCCCACAACGTGACAGACCCCCCCACCAAAGCCGCACTCCCCTCCGGATGTGCGGCTTACAGCGGCAGCACACAAAACACAACAAAGGGGCGGGAGGGCGGGGACAAGACAGGGAACCGTTCCCTGCCGTCCTGAGCTGAAACACAAAACACATAAAAGCTCCTCGTCACAGGACGCAGACCAGGCAGGGACCCGTTCCCTGCAGTCCTGGAGCTGAAAACATAAAAAGACAGACAGGTTAGCTCGCCTCCTGGGCGGGACCCTGGACCGACTGGGCCGTCAACAAGACGATAACCACACCCCGGTCGGTCACAGGGCCCTCGCGCCCTAACCAGCCTTAGGCCGCTTAAGCCCCACCGCTGAGTGCGGACCGGGAGCACATGGCCCAACGAACGTCACAGGTGTGGATGTGTGCAGGCCGCCACACTGGGGTGCGGCCACGGCTTCTACCGACCACCTCCCGAACCTACCTCCTCGCTCGGAGCTGACCCCTGCCCTTTTCGCTAGGGGTCACCCCAGACTCCTGGGGAGTGAACCCCTCCCGGGGCCCCTCATCTCAAGGTGGACTCCTCCACCCAACCCAGGAGCGCCAGAGACCAGGGCCCTGGCAATCCGCAACAGGGACGCGCTGGTCACCCCGAGCTTGAAGGGGAGGGTCTCCGCCTGGAGACCCCACTGGGTCCGGGAGTGCCGCAGTCCACCACCAGGAGCGACCTGCAACACATCACACACACACGCACACAGACGACACACAACACATAACGCGCACTGCCCTGACCTTTGCACCCCCTTATACCCAGGGGGAAGGGGACCCCTTCTTGGCATGAGGAGACACCCTGTCCATACACCCCAGGCATCCTCTGCCTACATAAAGGGGTACAGGGGCTCCTCCCTGCTCAGGGGTCCCTCCCAAAGGCCAGTTCTCCCAATGGAGCAGCGCCTTCTGAGCCACATGCCGTGGCTCAGGAACCCCATAGCTCCCCCCCAAAAACATATTTAGGGGGGGCCCCTCTGGGGAACAACAAAACAAAAAACACAGACACAACATACAACATACATGCACCCAGGATGCCCTCCGTGCCACCTCCAGTGGCACAGGACCTCAAATGGGCCCCTCCCTACACACAGTGAAGAGGGGTGCCTACTCCATCTCTCTCTCTCTCTCTCACCATGTTCACCATGGGATCCGCAGATCTTTGGAGAGAGAGAGAGCTATCCATGAGCGGCTTACGCATCACGCCCACAGCAACGCGTCTCTCGAGCTCGTAGTCGCTCACCCCCGTCACCGCGGGATATTGGGTGAGTGAGGCGAAAGGAGCCGGGAGATTCGCGTCTCACGCATTCTAGCGCGCAGCACGCATCGGTGGACCCATCTACTTACACACTCGAACACCACCAGCGAAACACACACACCACGGCACACTCACACACTCGCTCACGTCCACGTCGTTATTAAAACACAACACAACGTACATACACACACACATACAGACGATAACGAACAACGGACGTGCGCAATGTGAGGCACCGGTAGTTTCGCTGGGCGAGAGCGGAGTCTACTGGTCCCCAGCTCTAGTCACCGCCGTGTGATTTTACGGGTCTTACACAAACAACATTTAAACATGGCAGGACGAGTGGGGACAGACTCAACACTCTCTCGGACAAAACACGACAAACACACAGCACATAGACAAACACTTACCATGAGACATGACCACGAACGAAGGAGAAAGCAAAGGAGACTGGCGGCTTCCGAAAGGGTGGCTGGTTATTCTGTGACGGGCAGGGTGAGCAACTTAAAAAGGAAGCGATCACGCCAAGTCTCAGGGAAAGAGGATGGTTTAATAGAAAGTGTGCAAACCAAAAACCCGTGCATTGTTCCAAATGTAGGAAATAATAACCAGCAGTCAGCTGGTACAAAGACAAGACATATATAGACGAACAAACGACCCTCAGGTGAGACGGATCACGGGTCCCGCCCACCTGAGGGACGAACATCACGTGACCAAAAACAGGACATCTGCCGCTGTAAACGGGGGCGACCGGCAGGGGGCCCCCCCACAACGTGACACATACATTTGGTGAGTTATGGTCTTCAACTAGTTCACTCCAATACTGTTAGAACTTTGCATATCAACAGCAAATTTAAACTTTACTCAAAATTTAACTGGAAATCTCAAAATGTACTTGACTCAAAATTTTATGGTCTAATATGGTCAAACCTTCTAATCCATAAAATGGTGTGTGTATACAGTATGTGTATATACATTTGTAGGGGTTTTAGTTCTGATACTTAACTAACCTACCTGCAACCAAGGATGGAAATAGGTGCAGAAGAAAGATTGACGTGCATAAAACTCAATAAAATACTCAAAATTATAGTTGGTAAGAATCTAAAAGAACTCACATCTCAAATAGATTAGTGCAGGTTTTAGAATATACCTAACCAACTTTATAAATACCTTGCTATAAACAATAGCCTGCTTTGTCAGAGGTTTTTCATAAACATGCGCAGCAGATGGGATACTTTAGAGGAAATTGGTATTAGCATTGATTTACCTTTTAACTGATATTAATAATGAGCTCATCTGGCCCAGTATAGCTGTAACCAAGGAAAATTGTGGCTACACAATTAACCAGATTTATTCAATAACCAACAAAATATAAAACAATAACAACAGAGATATCGACCGGTGCAGGCTGCCTCACGGTGCAAGGAAGAAGTAGAAGATGAGGAAGAAAAAAGAGGAAGAGCACAGAAGAGGAAGAGCCCCCCCCCTCCCCGTACCCACAAACCTCTCCTTTTATACCCCCCTCAGCATATCCAAGGGACAGCAGTTACAAAAACTAGGTTAGCCAATGGGAATCAGGTTGCTGGTAAAGACAACAGAGTACATTTGCATACAGAGTGCATTTCCACACAGGACTGCCACCTTTGGGGTGAAGTCTAGAAACCTTCTCAGTGAGTGATGGAACTCTTACCCTGTTAGTATAACCTTTCCCAGTACAACACAAGCTGCAAAACGAGACTAAACATGCCACACAAACACACTGATATAACTGAAATACAATTTTTTATCCCATTTATCCCAAAGTTTTATCCCATCTCTATGAGAGCCTCTTGAGGTAAACCACCGTTTGTTGCCCCCCATGGTTTTATGGAGGAACACCAGATCCTCCATCCCCCACAGGAACACATCCAACCACTCCTACACATTTATGTGTGTGTGTGTGTGTATACATGTGTACATGAGTGTGTATGGGTGGGTGGGTGTATGAATGAGCAGGTGTCTTAGCCACTAGCATTTTTCAGCAATTTTACTTTTACAGAGATATTTTCAAACATTTTCCAGATAAACACTACATGGCTTTAAAAGCCCATCATCAAAATTGCTGGGCTCTTATTCTGTGACCTTAGCTATTGCACCAAGAAGCCAAGATGTGGCTGTTAGTTGGCATATGCAGACTATGCTACCAGCTGAGTTGACACTAGAAGGGGGGGGGGGCTTCCCAGTGGTGTCCTGACATGGCCGGTTAGAGTGAAATTTGACAAATGTGTGGCTTTGATTGCTATTATGTCAGTTGTATATTGCTGGATGGTCTCATTCAATTGAACAAATGCTATATAATTTTTTTTTTTTTGTCAATACTGCATTATGTACAGAGGATTGAAACTGCATTTCCCTACCTACCAAAGTGCCAGGTGCAAGCAGTAAACACTGAATATTAAATTTAAAAAAAACTACACAATAAACATTAAATAAATAAACGTGGGACTTGACAGAAGCAGCAGGAGGCACGATCAGGGCTGTGTGATCTTTAATGTTCATTGTCTTGCAAATACAGATACACAGCACGTTACAAAAAATAAGGCTAAGGCGTCGCTGCAAGTAATTACCACCCAGCAAGAAACAGAAAACAGGTACAAAATGGCAAGGCTGATGAGATGCTAGTGTATATATATATATATATATATATATATATACTACCAGTAATGCAACAAGTTTAATGTTGCAGCTGCCACAAGTGCTGCAACATTTCCAAATTACACTATGAAATGTCTAAAATCACAAGCTCCAACTATGTTAGCTTTCTGAACACATGCACACAGCACACACACACACATCCACACACTACGTAAAATATACTACGTCTTATTTGTTTTTCTTCCAAGTAACTGTGTGTACTGTTAGCTAGTCAAAAATTTACTATTTTGCACTACTATTTACTCTACTATTTGACTTTAACAAGGCTGGAAAAAGAATCAAAACTATAAAGCATCTCAGTTGTAATTTCTCATATTTTGTTCAAGTAATAACGTGCAATGAAAATCATTTTTGTTTGTAAGTTTGGCAGTGAAAAAAAATTTTTGTGTAGCTTTTACAGCTCAGTGATTACGTTAGAACTGTTGTCATTCACTGACTAATTATAGTACTGCGGTGAATTCTTAATAACCACAAATTACACTGCATGCCTTATACTGTCAGAGGGTGTTCTAGGTTTAAATGCATTGTCCTGCATCTGCAATATCTTCTTTTCTTCCAGTTATTGTATTGCTCTTGCATTGTTACTGGATTGAAATACACTTAGCAGACATTTTTTGGTTGTTGTTGTTGTGTGACTAGGGAGTCAAAGTTGACTCTTTTGTTGGTCTCATCTCCAAGATGTTTGTGTACTAGAACATTGAGCACTTTGTCTAGTGCCGTTCTGGTTATTCAGGCCAGACACTTTTCTATGGCAAAAATACAAACTAATAGCTGACTATTTACGCACTGAAATAGCTGAATTGAGTAAAAATTAACAAATTAATATCATCTCTTGAGGTTATCTGCTCATTGCTATCAGATCTGCTTTCTTGTGTACCTTTGTCATGTTTCTCCACGTTACACTCGTTTATGGTTTCATGCGAAACGCATACAGGGCAGGGTGCAAACGCAAGTCTCCATACAAATGTTTCGTAAGACACGGAAGTAAAACACAAATTATACATACAGTCCATAAACACTCAGAGGTAACTGTATAGACAGAGCAGGCACTGAAGACAATGACCAACAACTGATGAACACAGGGATTTAAATACAAAAACTAATTGACATTGGAATGAGAGGCAGGTGCAGCAGGAACAGGAATCCTGGAATTATTATTTTTTTCTCTACAATAACTCAGTTGCTTGTGATGTTGGATATGATGAGGATTGACAAAATAGGTCCTTAAATCTTTAAAATCAAATTTAAAATCTAATTTTGATTTCATGCTCATATTCACATATGGGTAAATGAGCAGTATGTTTAAAATAATATTACCAGTGATTTAACTTTTAAATTACAGGACATTCTATCGTGGTAGTGATCTAATAACAGTAATTTTTTTTTTTTATGGATTTCTGTGAGGCTATTGTTCTTCAAATACTGAATTATGTTTTTCTTTGACCAAAACTACCAGCTTACTGCTTATCTTATCTAACCATACACTATTCATCTGAGTCTGACCCTTTACACTATCCACAGCAGGAAGTTTAGGTTTTTCCAACTATGACAAAAGCTCTCACAAAACTGTGTATATTAAGAAAGGGATGAGCAATAGACATTGATTGATAGTAAGATAAATCTTGTGAAAGTTAAAGTTTTGCTGTGTGTCCTGGTTATCGAATTTCGGGCTCGCATACTTAGTATGAACTCAGAGTATCTAGCGCACTAACTGATATTTCCTTTTTGTCTTGCTGTCTCCCCTGTCAGTGTGAAGAGGGCTTGGTGGCATCTTGATTGTTATTTTTGTTTTGCTGTAAATGGTTCTTGTACAGCCTAATGGCTGTTTAGTGCACTGCTATTTCCTCAATTGGTGTAATTAATCTGGTCCAAACACAGCAAAAATTGTGTCATTTTACACTGACACTGACCCGTGTGAACAAGACATCAGCATTTTGAGAGACTTTCTTTGGTTTATTGGGCTGTTTGTCTGCATATGTATGTGTGTGTGCATATCTGTGTGGGTGTGTGCATGTATGTGCATGTATGTGTGTGTGTGTGTGTGTGTCTGTGTACATGCACATATCTATGTGCTTTGCTTATGTGCACCTTAGAACTTCCAGGTTAAGGTCTGGCTCTATCACCTAAGGAGAGGAAATTCTTCAGCAGATGGCAAGCCTTTAGGGTCCATGGCACATTGTCGCCACTGAATTACAGTCCAGAGGGAGAAAAGATGCCTGATAACCTCTATCACCAGGTACCATCTGCTGAATACTAAGCAATGACATTGTAATTGGAGATGCACACAGTGTTTCAACAACTTGATGAAGAATTGATGCCTTGTGTTAACCAGGAGATCCTAGATTAGAAACTTATTGCTCAGGCATTGTGCATGCAACCCATAGTCACATGGCTTCTTTTTTGTTTGCCAGTAGTGTGGTGTGTGCGCTCTTGGAGCATGTACATTTGTGGGCAAGCACACCATGTTTGTGTGTGTGTGTATGTGTGTGTGTGTGTGTGTGTGTGGTGTGTGTGTGTGTGTGTGTGTGTGTGTGTGTGTGTGTGTGTGTGTGTGTGTGTGTGTGTGTGTGTGTGTGTGTGAGTATACCTTTGCACACATGCGTGCTTCTAAGCAAATGTTAATTTACCTAATCACTTCATTGTTCTAATACTAGAGTAGATTGCTTTGTGGAGCTCAAGGCAAGAAGACTGATGATGATAAAAGTTCTCACTTATTTGAAAAAAAACATCAATAGCGAACAACAAGAATGGGAAGTGATCATTATTCACCTATTCATTTTTTTTTTACAAGTACGAATTTGTGATTCCTTCCACAGCTTTTATTCATGAATGACCCACAATACACATTGCCAGCAGACATATGCAAAATAGGCTATTGTCTCCTTTTGGACAAGAAGGTGTCTGTTGTAGTATATACAATAACCATCAAACCATCGTAGCATCACAATAGACCATCTTCTGTTTGTTTTGCATCAAATCTATTGTAGTTCATGAATGCCTAGACAAGACAGTGCATCTAATTGTGACTAAAGCATCTTTCCATGCACATGTATAATCTTGTGCCATTCATTTGTCTCCACTGCTACAGAATCCTTTTCGAGCGCAATTAATTCTGATGTAATTGCACAATACTGCATGCAAGAAACACATTTAGATAACTGGTATGTACACAATTCATTTTGGCGGCTGTTTAAATGAAAATGCCAATATACGTGTAGAAAATTTATCAGTATACAGTCAACAGACCACATATGCAACATTTTTTTTATCTGGGCTATGTTTCTGTCTTTTTTTAAGTGCATGTTGAGAAGATGCATGAGAGGGCATTCTTCCCTGTCTGTTAAGGATCTCAACCAGCCATAACCTCTTCAGAAAGACCAGCTGTTTCCACTTATATAATGGCAGCAAGATGTCACTTTCTATTCGGACTAGTGAAACTGTCACAAGTCATTAATCCAGGACTGTGCGTGGGCCACACTGTCACGCCCAGCATAGTGCAGACACACACACAGGCACATGCACACAGACATGCACCCACTGACTGCACTGTTTACTGCAACGTGGAACACACTTTAAACAGGTGTCTTACAGGCTCCCAGCTTCACAGCATCTTTACCACACCTGTTCCTACACTGTGTCCTTCACCGTCCTGCCCTTTGTTTGATCGTTTATTTGTCTCTACGAGTGAACGGGCCTCGTGTAAGGTCTGCCATGAGCACACAGTGCAGCTCTTCTTACCAAAACTTTAGCTATTTTTTAATTATGGTGCCTTATAATTACATTCAAAAGTAATGCAGCTCCTGTTTTTTCTTCTGTAGGTACAGGGAGGTTAAATATTTCTTACACAGTAACATCCTGAATGCTTTTTTGGTGCTATTGGTGGTGGTGGTGGTGGGGATTTTTGGCAGTGTTTTAGTGATTTATGCTAGTTGTGTATTTTCAATGAGGCATGGAACTGTTAGGATAATGCTTTTAAAGGAGTATCAACTGTCCTAGCCATAAAAAAGTCAAGAAATCTGTTTAGTGCACTTAATACAAACTTTGTATTTTTGCTTTCCTGGTGCTTCATCAAATCAGTCAAGCTCTGAAATACCACAAAAAGTATGAATAAAGGCTTGAATAAGCAACTTTGAAGGTCACATGATAAAGAGCTCTTTGCAGATACTGTACAATGAGTCATCCTCCCTTTGATCAAAGAAGTTTCATCTGTGTATAGTGGGTGTATAGCTGGTTCCTACGTGACAACGTTTGGACAAGCAGCCCTTGTACACGAACACTATGTTTGTATAGTACATCTTCTACTCTGAAATACTTCGCACAAGTGAGGACCCATTACTGTTTGTACTACTTCTCAGAGCATTTGAACTTATCAGACATATAGAGTTCTTCAGACCATACTGAAAGGTTGTAGCACGTAATTATGCATAGCTGAATACTCTGGGTCAAAGTTTTTCAGAAATGAGGAGCAGTATCACCACGTTTCACGGTTTGGGGCTTTTCTAAGATGTACAAAAATTATCCTTTACACATCAAGCTGGATTTTGCATGTACATAATGTAGAGGATGTCTCACTGTGATGGATAAGCATTACATCAGATACCAGTGAGACGGAAGAGAAAATTCACTGTGATCTTCCACCGTTCTACAACACTGTGTAGTCTGCTGGATATAAATCTTGTGCTACTTTGGTGGAAGGAAGATCATTCCATTTTGTTCCCTGGATGTTTTAATATTTCTTTCATATAGGATTTAAAAATTAATAATAGGAGAATCAGAAATGCCATGAATCAACAGAGTAGCACTTGCAGCTTCTCAGTGTTAAGTGAAGAGTATGGGTCATTTTTGCAAGCTATGACTGAAAATCTTTTTTTCTTGAATTATGACTGCTTTTGTGCTTGTAAGATTGTAGAAACCTGCACACTATTAATTTGGTCACAAAGCATTAATCATTTATGGAAGCCTTATTATCCAAGAGGAAACAAAATGAAACATGATTAAGAATAGAAAAAAAATGGAAAATGTATTCCCTTTTAATATGACATATGCACTTTCACAAAACTTAGGAAAACACAAGTCTGCAATTATATTCCTGAACAATTCTCTATTGCTTAACCTGTTTTTAGTGTATTAGAAAAACAGCTCATATCACTAGAGCCTCTCTATAATCTGACACAGGTATTGATGACTTCATTAGTTAATTGGTCAAGGTAAATTAGCTCAGTGGTTTTCTAACCCAAGACACTCTCAGGCTGAATGAAAAAACTGACCCAATTAAAACTCAAAGCATAACTTCTGCATAAAGTAACTCTTATACAGTACTGTAAACTCTTTACACCTCAACGCTTTTTTTCATCAGTAGGAAAAATGGCCTCTTTATGGCTTGACCTTTCATGGTGGTCATTGACAAACGCATGATCCAGTGCAGATTTCATTAGGGAGAGAAACTCATCTTCATTGATCAAACTGAGAACTAGATGGAAGGGCTCAGCGGGAGGAGTACCTCTGTGCTGATCAAAGAGCTGCAACCACAGTGTTCACATGCTCATGCCATTCCAGGCTTCAGGGAGGAGTGTGCTTCCAGCCCTCGTTATGTGAATCCATTTAACAGTATGCATCAGTGCTAATCCACAGGCAGTGCAAAATTTGTTGGTCTTCAGCTCCTTCTGTAATACATGAGAGACTACAGACAGAATGTGGTATAAAATGTGGAAGCTAGACTGTACATGTGATTTTGCTTTTTTTTTACTAAACTTGTTTCTTTTCCTTGCTAAAGGACACTTTTTATTTATTTAATTCACTTCATTAGTTAAAGCTCTGTCCACAGATCCTCAGGCAGCATCCTCGTCTATTGTTTAGCTCGTTTTGGCTTCTCTAAAATGGAGAAAACATCAAAGGCAAATCAAGGAAGACATAATTAATTTACTATATGGTGTAAATGTGTGTACACACACTCCAGTGCTGAATTACTATTCATTCGAATAAGACACTTATCGCAGCTATGCAGACAGCAAGGCCCACCTCACAAGAAGTTGAATTGACATGAGGAGGCAGAACATTTTCTCTCACTGAAAGAAGAATTATCCACTTCAGAAGCTCCCTTAGTTCTCAAAGGATGACAGACATGCAGCTAAAATATTCAGAAACATTGACATACTGCGTTTAAAGCTCATGGTCATGCTGTTTTAGTTTGTTGGGTTGGAAAGACCTTTCAGATGATGAGAGCACACGTTCTTCTCCACGTTCCCTTGACCATCTGTCTGTAGACTTTCTGTTTTGCACATCTTGTTTCTTTGCTTCTCAGAATAGTTTTTCACCCTGCAGTCTTTTTAAGGCATAGTTTTCTTTGCTTTACGTTTGCTTTCATTGAGTGCCATAATTGATGTGATTACAGATGTTCCACGAATTAGCAAGGGACAGAAGAAGATGATGTAATGATGAGATGTGATCATCACTTAAATGACAAATAGTACATTTTTTATATAAATGATGATGAAACTCATGTTGAAGCAATTTCTAATGACTTTATTTTTTGTAACTGTTTTTGATGCAGGTTTTGGTGCAATCTCTATCCATTTACAAGTACCCTACACTGTATCTTCCCAGTGTGCTCTCACTCAATATGTTAGATAATGGCAGTGGTGTTTTTCATATGAAAAGGCAAAGTGAAATAATGCTGCAAAGGGTGTGTAAACATTTTAAAAGATTATTGTCCTACACTAGTGTGCTCTGTATAAGAATAAGTTCAGTTTATGCATGAGACTTTTCGGAAGATCCTCACCCCACATGTATGGAGATGATTCCGTGCCTATTCGAAATGTAATCGCTACTAGGCAAAAATGGAAATGCAATCCACAAAATGCATTGCTTTTCCATACAAACATGCAGAATACGTGCCACAATGAAATGCAAAAGCACTATTACATTACATTTCAATGCACTTTAACTCTTTATTGAAAAACAATACACAAGAATTACCATTCAAAACCAAAACGCTGAATTTGTGCCAGAATTGAATATAATACAGCTCGAAATGTAATCACGGCACCGAGGTATTGCTTTTCACCGTACGGTATTTCTGACATAAATGTCTCCTTTAAATGTAATGATCACGAGATTGATTTAAACACTGATGTGATGAAAACATGCCACAATGAAAAGTAAAAGCTCCAGTGTGTGTGGATTTGTATTTAAAGAAAGAAATGCTGAATTCGTGCCAGAAGCCACCTTGAAATGCAATCGACTGAACGTCATTGTATTCCACTGTGTGTCTCTGCGAAGCTGTGTTTGTGCCAGAATGAAATCTAATCACTGTCCAATAGGAACGCTCGCCTGAATTTGGGGCGGGGCTTAGACTCCAGTCAGAAGCAATCGTTCATAGTTGGACTTGAAAGCAGCAGAAATGTCTTTTCACGACAGAATAAAAGAGGAAATAAACAGTCTAATTGGACAAATTGAGGCTGGTGCAGTTACAGACGACTACGTGCTTATTGAAAACGGACCTTGAAAGTGTCGTGCATGTGCTTGAATTCCACCTTCTAAAGGTGGATGAACCCTGCAAACAGTGCTGAAGAGCGGAACACGACATCGACAAGCCACAGCGGAGCCCCCGCGATTGCTACCCGTATTTTCCAGATTATAAACCGCTACTTATTCCCTCTCGCTTTGAACCATGCGACTTATAATGAGGTGTGGCTTTTCTGTAGATGTTCCTTCACCCGTCAGGGGTGGAACAGAAAGTTAATCAGGTGGTAGGACAAAGATGTAAGTCAAAGAAGAAAGTGCTCATTTTCATTTAACTCATGCAAGCAGCAGGCACGACGGAGAATTTTTTTCAAACAAACTTGTTGTGCCGAATTCAGAGTCTCCTCGTTTGCACACGCATAAAAACGCTACAGATGATATTCCGGAGTTACAGTGATTTTAACTTAGTTCATTGAGCACTCTAGTTTTGTCCTAACTAGATATTTAGACATAATACTGCTGTAATACTGCAAAGTCGTGGTCAGAGGTGAACTTCGTACGTGAAACCATTTTCTTGTGCAGTAAAATGTCTCATACAGCACCAAACTACTAAGCATTTTTAGCCGACTGGTCACCTGATAAACTAGTCGCTCGATAGATAACGTGAGGACGACCACATACAAATAATTAAGGTAGAGTTTGCAAATCTATGTGTTAAGCTGAACGTTTTCTGTTGTATAGGTTTTGTTAGGCAACATAAATTAACACATTGGTTTGTGAAAGAAGAAACGGGAAGTTCCCCATTACCTGTGAAAAATGCCCATCTGCATTCGTGTAATGAAAACACTCAGTAGCCTATAACTCCTTCTCGTACTTTTTGGTCTTTTTACTGTCTTTATTGTAGGCCTATATTATAGATTTAATAATTGCAAAATATATGCAACAAGGCCTGCAGACAGTGGGTAAACAGAAGTTAACTGAAGGACTTAAAAATGACTGTATATATTGGATATGGATTTTATCAGTTAGTGGTGTGACTTTTTCCATTGAAAACTCACGTTTAGAGAATGTTACAAATAAAAGTCAAATTTCATTCAACATGTGCTTGTAATGTTTTAAATAATGAAGTGTTCCACATGCGCTAAAAAGTGCACGTGGAAATGGTTCAGAGGGGCAAGTTGAGTTTTGAGGTTTGCCTGGCCCAGGACCTTACAGGCATACAGCAGGCCTCTGAGCTTGCCCCTCTGAACCATTTCACCTGTGCGCTTTACTCAATATGCCATGTTTCCTGTTGGATTTGAGGCATAAAATGATGCTGGGCCAGGCCAAAGTCAGGTGTCTCATACATATAAGAACTAGTTATGTATGATGCAATTGAGGTTTGCCTGGCCCAAGACCTTACAGGCATCCAGCATACCTCTGAGCTTGCCCCTCTGAACCATTTCACCTGTGCACTTTACTCAATATGCCATGTTTCCTGTTAGATTTGAGGCAGAAAATGATGTTGGGCCAGGCCAAAATTAGGTTTCTCTTACAGATAGTAACCGTTTACGTATGATGCATGTGTTGCTTGTCTGGCCCAACGCATTATAGGCATACAGCAGGCCTCTGAACCCCTCTGAATAATTTCAGTGCGCTTTCTGTGCGCTTACCTACTCAATATGTTGTGTTTCCAGATATATTTGAGGTATAAAATGATGTTGGATCAGGCTAAAATCAGGTTCCTCTCTTAAGAAGTGACCTGTTCTTCATGATGCATTTGTTATTTCTCTGGTCCACCATCAATGAGGCCTTCAATAAGCTTCTGAACCTGCCCATTAGCATTTCTGTGTTTAGTTTTCAAATCTAAGAATATGTTTCCTTACGTTAGAAAAGCTGACGAATTCAATCATCATGTACAAATCGCATACAATTGGAACGACTTGAAATAGAAACCATTTTACATAAGGAATGCTTTCATTATATTTTTATTTTTTTCTACATTCACAAAATCAGTATGGAAAACAATAACCTCTTAAATGTATGCTCCTTTGTTTAATCTATCTCTTTTAAACAAAGCGCGCAGCAAACACGCATCGTGAACATAACCTTTTTGAATAAGGAACCAACTTCAGCTGCCGAATAAGGAGCTGCGAATAAGTAACCAAACGAATCTCAAACTGCGAAGATTGTGGAGTGGAGTGTTGTGTACGATAAGCTCATCTCGGCCACGCGATCGCTCTTTCTCACGCTGTACGCACGAGAACATTGTTCGTTTTTTTTATACTGTATTTATGCGTAAAAATTAAAGCGTATCTAAATCTAGGGTCACGCTTAACAACGAAAGCTGCTTTACGACAGACATTTCAGTCTCTAAACCCATCGTTAAGCGGGGACTCATTGTACATTTAACTGAACTGATCAGTGTCTGAACGGTGCCTGTCAGTTCAGAGTTCATGCCTGTAAGGTCTTTCGGCCGGTGTTGTGTTGAATTCGTTTATCCGCGCATAAAGACGCTACAGATTGCGATTTATGTTTCTATGCATAAATAAGAGCTAGACTTTAATTATCCATCACAGCAAACGGCACGGAATTATCTATGTCCAAAGCCACACTGGATCAAGGGTGTTAATTATTTTAAATTAACTCTGGCTATATGAAGTTCACCTCTGACCACGACTTTGCAGTATTACAGCAGTTTTATGTCTAAATATCTAGTTAGGACAAAACTAGAGTGCTCAATGAACTAAGTTCTAACTAAATCTAAATCACTGTAACTCCGGATGAGGGGCGGAATTCGGCACAACACGCTCGTTTGGAAAAAATTCTCCGTCGTGCCTGCTGCTTGCATGAGTTAAATGAAAATGAGCACTTTCTTCTTTGACTTACAACTTTGTCCTACCACCTGATTAACTTTCTGTTCCACCCCTGACGGGTGAAGGAACATCTACAGAAAAGCCACACCTCATTATAAGTCGCATGGTTCAAAGCGAGAGGGAATAAGTAGCGGTTTATAATCTGGAAAATACGGGTAGCAATCGCGGGGGCTCCGCTGTGGCGGGTCAAGGTCGCGTTCCGCTCTTCAGCGCTGTTTGCAGGGTTCATCCACCTTTACAAGGTGGAATTCAAGCACATGTACGACACTTTCAAGGTCCGTTTTCAATATTGTCCAGCACCTTCAGCTTAATTAAGTTAAGCACGTAGTCGTCTGTAACTGCACCAGCCTCAATTTGTCCAATTAGACTGTTTATTTCCTCTTTTATTCTGTCGTGAAAAGACATTTCTGCTGCTTTCAAGTCCAACTATGAGCGATTGCTTCTGACTGGAGTCTAAGCCCCGCCCGAAATTCAGGCGAGCGTTCCTAATGGGCAGTGATTAGATTTCATTCTGGCACGAACACAGCTTCGCAGAGACACACAGTGGAATACAATGACGTTCAGTCGATTGCATTTCAAGGTGGCTTCTGGCACGAATTCAGCGTTTCTTTCTTTAAATACAAATCCACACACACTGGAGCTTTTACTTTTCATTGTGGCATGTTTTCATCACATCAGTGTTTAAATCAATCTCGTGATCATTACATTTAAAGGAGACATTTATGTCAGAAATACCGTACGGTGAAAAGCAATACCTTGGTGCCGTGATTACATTTCGAGCTGTATTATATTCAATTCTGGCACAAATTCAGCGTTTTGGTTTTGAATGGTAATTCTTGTGTATTGTTTTTCAATAAAGAGATAAAGTGCATTGAAATGTAATGTAATAGTGCTTTTGCATTTCATTGTGGCACGTATTTTGCATGTTTGTATGGAAAAGCAATGCATTTTGTGGATTGCATTTCCATTTTTGCCTAGTAGCGATTACATTTCGAATAGGCATGGAATCATCTCCATACACATGTCACTGCCACACAAACCTGTGTAAAATAGTGCAGCCTCTGCTTTTAGCTTCTTCTGGAGTTGAGTCCAGGTTTTCCTTACTGCTTAGCTACATAATTCTCAATCCTTCTCTTACTGTAATGCAGGGTTTGATGTTTAAATATATTTCACTAATGGGTCATAAATAACTATGCCCCAGGTCACTCAGAAACAAATTAGTAAATTACTTTGCAACCAGCCAATGTGATGTATAGACGTTAAACAACCTATAACCTATAACCTGACAGAACACTGTCAGGATGAATACACAAATAAATAACATGAAAAAAAAACAAAATAAACTTGTGTGCACATGGATGGGTGAATGGATGGATGGATGGATGGATGGATGGATGGATGGATGGATGGATGGATGGATGGATGGATGGATGCAGACAATTCTAATGAAATTATCTAAAGAATATATTTGTCTATTTCTTCTTTGACCTTTTTATACATTTGAACATTTACTGTTAAATATGTAATTATTGCACTTGCTATTTTGCTACTGGTATTTGTGAGTTTATTTCTAGAGTTAATACTTTTTTGATAAGGCATCTCACAAAGAACAAGTATTATACTTCTGCAGGAAATTTCAGCTTTGTCTTCTCTGTACTTGACATTTCTATGGATTGTGAATGCTTATTATGATGTTCCCAAGCTGTGCCTCGCACAAATTCACATTAGCACATTTCCACTGCAATGATCATTTGTACTTTCACAAGCGATCATACTTCATTATTCTGGACATGAAACAGTCATTGCAGTTTTAACATGCTGACAATGAAGGGGGAAATAAAAAAATATAAGAGTCTCATATAAACAGAATGTCACAGAAGCAACAACACAGAGTATGATAAGGCTCTTACTGATGTATTAATTAAATTATTCAATTGTACATTAAAAATGAAACTTTTTGATATAGACTAGATATATATATATATATATATATATATATATATATATATATATATATATATATATATATATATATATATATATATATATGTGTAGTCACATGAGCAGTGACTGCAGAAAGCAGTTTGAAAGAAATTAATGTCACAAACAGTTTGCGAGTGCATCATTTCACATTATGGCTAAATTGAGGGATTGAAGATAAAGACTCTTATCTGTGAATCATATCGATTGAAGGTGGTAGAGCAAGGATTTTCAGATAGTCAATTACTGCATTTAGATAATATTCCCAGTGCCATTTTTATTATTAACCCAATCCAATCACTGAATAAAAAGAAAGGTACTACAATGTTGACATTCTGCAGTTACTAAGATAATAATATATTTTTTCAGATCACCTCTACAAGACAGATACTACATAAGCTATTTAAGATCAAAGCAAGTTGTCAAGTTTGTCTTGACCCAGACCTTTTCATATATAGCCTTTGTTTGTACATTTGCTGTTTTGCTGTATGTACAGCAAAATACCAAAACCAAGAAGAATTATCACAGAAGGGTTTTTGTCTTGTTGTCTCAGCTGAGAGCTTGACTGATGATTCCTTACAGAACCACAATGAAAACCAGGCTGAATAAATATTTATCTAATTGGCATCACTGATGGAGGCCACTTTAATTGCATTGCATTTTAAGCAGTTTCTACATTAACCTCCAACTTCTTTCCTCTACAATTGATTCATTTAATAAAAGAATGAAACAGCATCCTGCTTATGTTTATTAGTAAAATGTGTAAATCCTGCACATTTTACTAGTTGGACAATTTTTTGGAACGCATTCTTCATAAACAAAAGCTGTTTGAGTTTTTGGGGTATTAGTGGTGACATTGAAGCTCAGGACATTGAGATTTTCACTTTGACATTGAGACATTATTAGCCCAAAGTTTTAAAGTACACCAACTGTGCTCTTACATCCATGGCATAAGCAGCCTGCTACTACATGTTACCAAACTGGAAGCTATATAGGTATCTAAAGCAGTGATTCTCAACTGGTGGGTCGCGACCCAAAAGTGGGTCGCGGACACGTTCTTGGTGGGTCGCGGACAGCTTGTTTAAAAAAAAAAAAAGTCTACTCTTCAGATTTTGTACTCGTATTTTATCTTGAAAAAAGTCAGAGGCACATGCCACAGCTCCAGACTGCGACTAAAATGGTCGCAATCGCGTCCATAAATGAGTAATAAAATTATTTCACTCGCCAGTGGCGACAGGTGATACCAGAGCATTATATTTTATGGGTGAAGATTTTTTGTCATTGGAAAAATATCCACAATTTTCTTTTGAGGTTGTATTTTAAAAGTTAACCGATATGCTGTAGTTCCCACTCTCATGTTCGCTCTGCCCATTAACAAAAGCGGGAATCACCAGCGTGACTCGCAAAGCAGCGGAGCCGAGCTGAAACTTTAGCACTAAGCGTTAGCTTGTTGAAAATAGCGAAGCCAAAAATATTGGATTTTTTCACACAGTCTACATTTCTGTCGGACCATAAGAGGACACACTCCTTTATAACTGTACATAGTTTTAAGTTCGTTTCACGTTCTCATTCGGAATTCTTTCTTCAATACCTTTAAGTTAAAAGTACCAAAATATGCAAATTCTTATTTCTGGCACCCAAGACAAACATAATCCGTGTATCATTCGTTCATTTGATATTCAACTTAAAATCAAAATCGGAAAATCAAAAAACCATTCATTATTTTGTTTTTCGTTTTGAATATAAAAACAAAAAAACAAACCAGGCTTGTATTTTTCAGTTTTTTATTTGATGATCCAAACAAAAATAGCAAAATAAAAAAACGGGTTCGGAGCCGAACTTGATTTTGATTTTTTAACTTGACCCATTTGTGTGCCCCGGAAGTTACTGATATGTTTATTCTTCGTGGTCTTCGTTTGTGCGGGAGTGCGCTGCAGTGTTACTTGTTCTACTCTGAGCCTAAACATTGGAACATAGTCTATATTGGTATAGACAACGTGACCATATTGGAACCACATTCTAGATTAATTAAATATTTATTTGAAGGTGGCAAGACGCCTGCAGAGATTTCGTGCACGTTGCAGCAAATGGATATCCAGTGATGATCCGGTGTTAATATTTGTCATTGTGTTTTGTAGTGTTCGTTTACTTTAGTCTCTGCTGTGTTTTCTGTGCCTTGTATTATTTATATAAACGTGTTTTCCTTTCATAATCGCTGTGGTCCTTTATATTCCTTCGTGAGTGTTTCTGTGAAGTGTGTTCTGTATGCCTTGTAAGTTGCGCACTCTCCGTGTGGGCGCGGTTCACTTAGAGCTAGGGTGACCAGACGTCCTCTTTTTCCCGGACATGTCCTACTTTTGAGACCTAAAAAATGTCCGGGGGGAATTTGTTCGACTGCCTCAAACAGAATACATGTACAGTGCAAAAGTGTTTACAAGTGAAAGCACGTGTGTCCGCCGGTTCTACGGCGATGAAACGAAAGTGTACGTTTACGGAGGAGTTAAAGAGAAAAAACGTTCGACACACACACCATCCACCTAAATCATTCACCGATACACCGATGACCCCCACCCAGTACAAAAGGTGTCCTCCTTTTCAGAAACCCAACTCTGGTCACCCTACTAGAGGAGACTAGCTCCGTTAAAGTATGTGCCAGCCCTTTATCGCGATTGTGTCCAACCCACCACGTTACACAGATATTGGTATATTATTTATTTCAGTAATTCCATTCAAAAGATGAAACTTGTATATTATACTCATTCGTTGCACGCCGACTGATATATTTAAGAAAATTTGAATATTGTGAAAAGGTTCAATATTGAAGACAATATTAAATAGCTAATGAACTAAAACTGGTCTCTCAGTCTAGTTCTGTATGCTAGACAGTCATGGGAAAGAAAAACAAGTAGTTATATATATTAAGTGCATCCTAAACAACAACCTACAACTCTTATTACAGGTGCTGTTCATAAAATAAGAATATTATGAAAAGCTATTGAAATAATTAGATAAAAACTCACCACCACTATTAGGTAAGAGGTAGAAATACTCATATCTGAGTTGTAGGTTGCTGGTCATCATGGGCTTAATGTAATACAACTTGTTTGGTGCTGTTCTGATGGACCGTTTAAAAGCTATTGAAATTAAAAGATAAAAACTCACCACCACTATTAGGTAAGAGGTAGAAATACCCATATCTGACTTATAGGTTGTTGCTTAGGATTGCGCTTAATATATAATAGCTTGTTTTATGATCTTATGATGCACCATTTAAAAGCTATTGACATAATTAGACAAAAACTGACCTCCACAAATTGGTGCAAGGTAGAAATACCCATATAAATGTGCCATATTTTGTCAATTGTGATTTTTTTTCACCGCGATCGAAATTTGTCCTCCACTTTTTACCCATCTGTGCAGTTAGAACACACACACACTAGTGATTACTAGGGGGCTGTGGTGCACACGTGCCCAGAGCAGTGGGCAGCCCGGCACCCGGGGAGCAGTTGGGGTTGGGTGCCTTGCTCAAGGGCACCTCAGTCATGGCCTCAAGCCTGGGAATCAAACCCACGACCCTCCGGTCACAAGACCAGTTCCCTACAATCAGGCCATGACTGCCCGTTGTATTACAAGTTGTATTACACAAAGTGCATCCTAAATAACAACTATATACTTTGTGTAATACAACTTGTTTGGTGGTCTTATGATGGACCATTGAAAAGATATTGAAATTATTGAAAAGAAAAAAAAACAGAGTGCGCAGTGCTCTGGGGCCTTTACTACCGCCACTTGCGTCCGTGTTAACGTAATTTGTAGACGGTGCCTTAGACGTCGTAGCGGTCACAATAGTACATTTTAAATAAAATGTTGTATACAACTTAAATATGTATATTCCTGGCGTAAACAAAGTTGTAGATATTTATTTTGCACATTTGGGCACTTATTATTGAAGAAAGAATTCCGAATATGCAAACGTGAAACCAACTTTACCGCAGTCAAACGAAGACCACGAAGAACAACTTCCGGGGCACACAAATGGGTCGAGTTAAAAAATCAAAATCAAGTTCGGCTCCGAATCCGATTTTTAATTTAGCTAGTTTTGTTTGGATCATCAAATAAAAAACTGAAAAATACAAGCCTGATTTGTTTTTTTGTTTTTATATTCAAAACGAAAAACAAAATAATGAACTGTTTTTTTGATTTTCCGATTTTGATTTTCAGTTGAATATCAAATGAACGAATGATACACGGATTAAACATCTACAACTTTGTTTACATCAGGAATATATGTATTTTAAAACATGTTATTTTAAATATACTCCTGTCACCGCTGCAACGTCTAAGGCACCGTCTACAAATGACCTTAACACGGAAGCAAGTGGAGGTCGTAAAGGCCCCAGAGCACTGCGCACTCTTTTGCAATAATTTCAATAGCTTTTAAACGGTCCATCTAAGACCACCAAAGAAGTTGGATTACATAAAGTTAATCTTTAATAACAACCTACAACTAAAAGATGGGTATTTATACCTTGCACCAATGTGTGGCGGTCAGTTTTTGTCAAATATTTCAATAGCTTTTAAATGGGCCATCATAATTCCACAAAACAAGGTTGTTGATTAGGATGCACTTAACTATAACTTGTTTTATGCTCTTATGATGGACATTTTAAAAGCTATTTAAACATTTGACACAATGTGCACTTAATATTTATACAACTTGTTTTTATCTTATGAAGAATCGTTTAAAAATTATTTAAATCTTTGCAGAAAAAAAGAGTGCGCAGTGCTCCGGGGCCTTTACGACCACCACTTTTGTCCATGTTAAGGTCATTTGTAGATGGTAATAGTAGTACATTTAAAACATGTCTAATTCCGAATACGCGAACATGAAACCAACTTAACCACAGTTACAAGGAAGAGAAAACATCAGTCATGTTGGACGACAGAGATCCTAAGTAACAGCTGACCTGATGTGAGTGCTTATTAGTTTATATTATGGCACCTAGAAAAAGTTATTGGCGCCTGATTTTTTCCTTTTAGGACCTACTGGCTCCTTGAGTAATTTTTAGTATGTAGCCCAGCATGAGAACCATCTTGTTGCCATGGTAACCACCAATTGTTTACCCTTTTAATTTGTTATAACATTTGTACTGTATAAAACTGGGTCGCGACTTAATGACAATGAGAAAAAGTGGGTCCCGGGCTGAGACCAGTTGAGAACCCCTGATCTAAAGCACCTCAGTTTGCTTGGAGAATGCTATTCAACCAACTCTTAACAATAAAACCTCTAATTGGTTGGTTCATTTTGCTAATGATGGTAGGGGCCGTGCTGTCCTTTCTGTCAGTTGGGATCCCTTGGTTCCAGTTGGCACAAGCTGAAGCATTATTCCTAATTGTACCGCATTCCACTGCATTGGTTACAGCCTTTCTAAACTCCCAATGGTCTGTGGTGCTGAATTACATTCTCACAATAGGTAGTATCATAATTTTTTTTTTTGCTCATATGGATTTGGCCAAAGTTCAGAATGTTAGTGTTATAGTAAGCTACCCTTCGGAAACACTGAAAATAACGTAACTTTTAGTTTCAAGGCTTTATTATGCAGTTAATTTAAAAAAATGTGATATGATTGATAGTATGGAAACAAGTCACATGTTACCCACTGCCAATACTATACTGCGAATAACCACTATAACAGTTTAATGGGGCCATTCATTTGTTGATCTGTAAATGGAAAAATTTATGAACTATCATCTATCAGAATATTTTTTTGAGCAATTGATGTCTGAAGCAACTGTTATCACATCATTCTGTGTCTTATTGTCTGTTATAATGAGGACTTCACATTGTTATCTCCCCAGGATAGTCAGGATAGCCTTGTTTTGAGAGTATAAAACCATTATTTGCAAAACAACCTCAAAATATGTAGATATAAATGTCATTCAGATGGCACCCAGTCATTTCACTGGGATACATGGGTCAGTTTCAGTAATAACATTAACGTTTCTTTCAGTCTTCTTCACTGATCATCTCTAGTTTCCATGAAGGTGAACATACATTAAGGCTAGATGCTGAGTGGTTCCACTCAAATTAAAATGTATTTTTAAAATGGCAAGTGAAATGTCCATGCTAAGTACTGGTATATATAGAGAGTTCCCCTGCTATTCCCAAGGTCACAAGGGGAGAAGAGTTTTAATTGAAAAAGAAATTGTCTACCTGATGGGTTCACCTAATTATCGAATATTAGAGTGGAGAGCAGAGGGTCTGCAAAGTGAGAAATTATGAAGGGATAACCTTGAATATTATGGGCTATATTGCACTCTCAGCCCTCACACTGACCAACAGTAGCTTTGCTCTAAATTAAAGCCCAGGCCTCTTGTCCTCAGACCAGAACTACATGGAATAATGAATGTAAGAGCAGCCATCTGAACATCCTCACCATGCCTGAGGAGAACACATTTTGGTATTGGGTTTCTGATATGGTGGAACAGTATTATTCTGCGTATAGTGATCAGAATCGGTGCACACTTTTATGTGCACAAGGAAAGTACTAAAGACAACAGTAGCAGAATAGTCCTAGAACATGAACAGTGATACTGAGCCAAACATGTCCTGACATTACAACCTTAGATATGTCAGCCATAAAATATGACACATGTAGGGTTATGGAAGAAGGAGGCACAAACTCAGACTGGATGACACCACCAGTCTACATTATTGGAGACCTTTGGACAGACAGAACCAAATGCCATCCTTAATCCTGGCTGGAAGCACAAATCTGCCATGTATGCTGTTAATGTTTGATATTAGCTGCCTCAGGCAAGCCAAAAAATAAAAAATAAAAATCAAGGCAATGAGGTTAGTAGGTTTATGGAAGTCTGTTGAGCACAACCTCGTGGCTGTTTCTAATTCTTCTCACAACCTGGATATCTTGGCTTTTTGAGCTCTTTGCAACATGGCTGTGCATCTCTTCCTGGAACATTGTGTGTCTGCTCATTTAGTTAATCACTAGACTATTAATTTTTAATGCTGTGTTTAGAATTCTGCATCTTACAGGCTGTACTTTGGCTGATCTACACATGACTGCTGATGAACAGACAATGTTCAGAAAGGGCTGTTTGAGGTCAAGATTACAAGGTTCTTGATCATACTGATGCAAACTCTAGTTTAGCTTGTTTTTTGAAAAGCACCGGATCATATTTCAGTTCATGCAGGTTGTTGTTTTTCTGAAACACTAAAAGAAAGGGAAAGATTCGACTATGCTTTATTTATAAAGGAAGAACATTGCTGTTGCCCTCAGCTTTCCCTGCTGTCATCATTCTAGAACTCAAACAACAGCAAACATCAAACAATAGTTTTCCCATTGATACAGTGATTCCGAGGTTGCACCATGCAGCCTTGGTATCTTCTCTTACCATTAAATATTGTACAGTTTGTTTGTTTATGTGTATTTAGCACAATATAAATCAGTATTTCAACATTTTTTTAATTAAATCAGTTGACAGTCAATGACAGCAATAATGTATAAGTATGACAAGATCTTAAGGCTAGAGTTAAATGAATAAAAGTCATCCAGGTTCATTATATGCCAGTTTTTGTTCACGTTTTTACAGTAACTGAAATTAAGCTTATGGCTGTGTAATAGATCCTGTTGTAGTAGTGGTGAAATAAAAAGCTATTTCACTCTATTTCTCTCGTGAAATCTTTCAGCACCTCTTAAAAAGAGTGCTTGACAGAGCTCTTGGATTCATTGTTCATATGAAAAAAATCCTGCATGTTACATTTATTGTTGTACACCTCATGTGTGTGGGGTGGGAGGGGATGGGAGGGGGTGGGTGGGTGGATGTGTGGGGATGTGCATGAGTTGTTGTGGGTGTTCATGAATGTGTGTAGGTGGAGCAAAACCGCACGCAGCATGTAAATGTGTTGGTTTGGTGGCATTCTCGGGTCTTACATAGTTACATTGTTATGTTAATTGCATACTGTGTGATTACCTGTACAAAATCTGTATTTTTTTGGGACATACAGTGTGTATGTATTTTAAGCCACACTTCACAGAGTTGCAACAGTAGTGGTGACAGACTTCTGGCAGACAGACACTGGAGAGCAGGAAAGCTAGTGGAAACGATGGCACTGTGCAGCTGTCTGCATGTACACTCCAAATCATTCTGAAGGAAACATCTTGTAACTCAGCTCACAGATGTTTCTTTTTGTTATAATCAATATACATTTAATGCCTGAATATATACAGTTAATAACTGAAAGTTTCTGTTAAGACGCCAAAAAGCTTTGGATTCAGGATAAGAAGGAGCTTTCATTATTAAGATGAATGTAGAAATGTTCTCTGTGAGTATGAGACAAGCAAATAAGTTATTTTGCACTTCCAACAACTCATTGCATTACCCATGACTGTCACATGACATGTTAAGCTATCATAGAATATCTGGTCTCCACTGACATCTAAAATAATTCACACATATTCACATAAAATATATATCCAGTAACATGGTGCATAATTAATCAGTGTTATCTGAAACCATAAGAAGCTCCTCAGTGAAATGCCTCATGGGGCTTTAGGTATTCCTGATGCTTTCAGAAAATTAGTTTGTCTTTGTAAAAATCTGTGGCAAAATAACAAATTCATTGCCCTCAAAGATGTATAATTAACACAAAGAAACACAAAGTCTTGATCAAAACTAAACAGTTAATTAGCGGACTGCTTGTCTTCTGACTCACGGTGTAACAGAGTCTGTCATAATGAAGAACATTTATCTTTAACTGATAACAAAGAGACAGTGAGCCTCTTTGATGTGGTGTACTCACTATCTGTCTGATTCTATGAACAGTAACAACTATATATGGCAACAAACACAAATCAGAAGTGATCAACAGATATATTACAGGTCCAGAGGTATACTTTATTCCTTCACACTGCCCAAGGAATTCACTAAAGTTTGCTATACCCCAGTGAGTTAAAGGCCTGTTTCAGAATACTTGTATCCCTTTCTTCTTGAATACTTTCGTCTAAATATTTCGTCTAAATACTTAACTGATCAATACACTTATGTTATGAATATTTATATTTAACTCCACACTGACTAACCTCAATGAACAGCCAACTGACAGAATTGTGGCTTTGCGAACGGCTGATATAAATAGTGAGTGCAGGTAGTACATGTCTGTCAGGACCTCACAGCTCCCCTTAATCTCTCACACATATTACTCCATCCATCTCTGTTATCTCTTTCATAAGAGCACCCTCTCAGTATTCAAGGTAGATATTTTGATATTTTGCTACATCTCTCCATACGAAATTATTCCCTTCCATAGATTTTAGAAGTGGTATCTCAAGAATGGTTCACTTTGCTATCAAATTTCTGGCTGCATATGGAAATATCTGTTTTTACTTTTAAAATGAGAGCTCGTTTTTACCCCTCAAATTATGGATGAATTTATCGCTTCTCTTCGTACGCCAACCTATCAATACAATAACTGCTCTTGGCAAGGTGGGGGAGCGCAGCGTGGATCTTGTAGCACTCTCCGAGTTATTATCATGATCAGTGCTGATTGCTGATTGTTATGGTGTTTGCACCTTTCCTCTATTCGGCGCCTGCTGTGTGTTTGGGCAGTGCTGATTGTGTTGATGCTGACGCTCCCCTCCTCCGTGTTCCAAATGGTGCAGAGGCCTAAGTGGAAGAGAGGAGAGGAGAGGCCCGAGCTATCAGACATAATGAACACCATGCAATCACGGCCATCAGCCAAAAAGAAAAGAAGAAAAGAAAAGAAAAGAGAAGAAAAAAAGATCATTGATTCAAAAGGCAGAGTGCAGTGTGTGGCCATCTTTCTTCACTCTAAAGAGAGAAAAAAAATACGCTTAATTTTCATTCCATCCAATGTACCTAGAGAAGGGTATGCAAAAAGACAATATGTCAGCTCTTTATTATTCAAGTGGCAGGATGGAAATTTCTCACCTGCACGCACATTCACACACACACACACACACACACACACACACACACACACACACACACACACACACACATATATATATATATATATATATATATGTGAGAAATTAGATGTGTTAGTTGGTGCATGTTTTTAATCAACACTAACAAAAGAGGAGACAGAGGAAGGTGGATGACCCGTTGGGTTCTTTCTGCCTCTGCACTTTGTCCCTGATGTTATTCTGTTATTTATTTCGGTGTTCTAATCTCACCCGAGTCAATAATATTCTTTGTTCCTTAAAATGGTGCAATGAAAAAAAAAAAGTCTTCTTCTTTTGTTAAAAGTGCCTGTCTGTGACTTCTCTCTTTTTGAACTCTGATAAAGTAATCATTAAATGCTGTTTTCAGCTCACAATTACTTTTGGCTGTGTTGGGTCAAATGCTACATGGACAGAGAGGAAAGAAAAGGGTGGGATGTGAAATGGTGAGTGAAAGAGAGAAGGGGAGCGCTAGAGAGATGAGAGCTAGAGAGATGATGACACATAAGATACTAAGAGGTACGTTTGATATATGCAGGGCATAGGCCAACTGACTTTCCATTGTTAATCCGTCATTGTTCATGCAACAAATTTAACTGTGTTCTGCAGTAATGAACGCATCACTTTTTCCACATTGTGCTCTAATTTTTATGATGTTGAGAATCTCAACTCAGCACAGAGAATGAATACTTTATTATTAATAAATATATAAATCTAAATATTATAAATATTTGATTACTTATAAAATAATGCTAAAAGTAATTTGATGCCATTAGTTGTCTACCACAAAGAACAGATAACACATCTGCAATCTTAAATATTCTTTATGTATCTAATTTTATAACCCATGGTAATGTTAACATGCATCATCAAGAGAGATAGCTTCTAAGCACTGCTGAACAAGAGTGAATAGACTATTCCTATTGAAATGTAAGTGCCTCAGAGTACAGTAGCATTTTCCAGAAATTATATCATTGTGTGTTATGAAGCTTGGTGTATGATTTAGTCACACAATATAACATATGCTTGCTAGTTAAGAGTTGGGGACAGCCTGTTTAGTCTGAACAGTTTCCAGGCACTAGAATTTTAAGTTAAGCAACTATTATTCTTTTTTTGTAAGTTATTCATTTCTGTGAGGAAACATTCTCCCAGTAGACTGGAAACATATTTAGACTTTTTGTTCATTTAAGAACAGAATATCCTATTCTAGTGCTTTGGCCTACTTTTTTCATTTGGTCTTACATCACTAAAATCTAAGCATTCTAAACTGTTACTGCAAAGTGTAACTGCTTTACTGAATTGCACATTAATTGCAGCATATTCATTCAACATAGTAATTGTCACGTTACAGCCTCAAGCCTCTCCCTGTGGGAGTGTGTATGTGTAGTCTATGTCTGGTTACGTTCATATATTTATTTCCTTCGGGTGTGGTCAGATGTGCGCATGATCATCCATCTCACCTGTGGCTCATCTCGTCAACGCTTGGGTCTCATTTATTTCAGCCCATATAAAATGTGCATTAGTGCAATGTCCCGTGCTCATCTTTGTTAGTCTTTTCTGTCTTAAGTGTTCCTGTTTTCCCTAAGCGCTAAGCGCTACTGCATGTTAAATAAAGACACTGTGTTAAGCAACTCGTTGTCGACTTCTTGCCTCATTTCTCTCATGACAGTAATTATATACGTTTGTCAACTTCCATAAAAGAGTTAGGGTTATAGGTAAAAAACACATATCCTTAGTGTATTACCAAGATGTATTTAATCTAAACATTTAAGAGAAATCAAAACACTTTTAAATGTCATTCTGATTGATAGCACAGGGCCTTGACAACCATGTGGCCATTCTACTTTGTGCACGTATGATCATAAGCGCTTAAGCACACATGCAAACGTGTAAACAAGCTTACATGCCTACATTTACATCTTTTCCTTTACTCAACTGGCATGACTTTTAGGACATAATTTTTGGCTATTTTGAGATTCCTTAGTTGATAACACATATTTCTGTAAACGTCTTTAGTACTTCAAGAGTTTATTGTTTCTAGTGCTGGTGGCTAAAATTATGTGAACAAAAGGATGACAAATCTAGGCTTAGCATATGCAGTTTACAGGACAGCATATACAGCTTAAATGACAGCACATGCAGCTTAAAAGACAGTGTATGCAGCTTATAGCTCTGTTTTATATACTGATAGGGGAGCGGTAACAAAGTTGGCCCAGACCAATGTCATTTCTTGTTCATTTGCACTTAACAGCATTGTCCTTGAAGATATGTCAAGCGTGTTAGAATGCTCATTAAATACTTTTGGACAGGAACAAAATGACAAAGATAATTTGTTCAACCATCACATAAACATGATATGCTGTTATAGAATTCAATAATATTACTAAAATTGTTGTTTACTATAACTATTAGTGTCTGCTATAAGACACAAACTAAGTCAAGCATTATACTTAATTACTTTGCATGGTGCACACATGTTCTGTGGGACCACATTAGATAGAGGATACTATATATTGTGCAATTTGCCCTCTAATTGGTATAACATGCCATAATGACTCCCTTTCCTATCCTTCATGCAAATAAAAAATCATTCAGGTCATGAATTTTAAAACATCTATGTCGTCGGGTATCATCTCTATCACTAAACTGCCATTAGTTCACCTCATATGCCTCAATGTTGTATCTTCCTCTCTAATGTGTAACTTCTTCTGGCTCTACTGTGAGATAAGGGATATTCCCTCTAATACAAATTCCACTGTATGATCCTACCAGTTATGTAATTTTTGTAAGTTATGTATGTTTCTTACGCTGTTACTCTGCCTTACGCATTGCAGTTTTATTTAAGGCAGTAAGGCCACCTTCTGGATATGTGATTAAAGAACAGCATGATGACCCAAAGGCAAATATTCACAGAATGCCTCTCATTTCTGTACTGAGGCTATCAAAATATACACTTCTCATATGTAACTTCCAGTTTTCACCCGCTGAGGCAAAAGACCTTCACAACAAGGCATTTTAAGGGCTGTCTGATTATGTGATCATGAGTCAAACGTCCAGGAAGTCAGGGCACTGAAAATGTTTGCTGGGAGGAGGAGATGAAAAATATCTCCAAGCATTTGTGTGGCTGTAATTACGAGTCTGAATCGACCAAGGCCTCAATAAATAACAACTGGTAATTTTACAAAATGTTGCAATCTACAAGAGTCTAGTCCTCACAATGTAGCTGAGCAGACTATTTCCCCTGAATATGGGTTGTTCCAGCTCTCATCAAGCCCAGAGTAAATAGGTTTGACATTTCAGGCTGTGGTGCTGTACTATAGATTATAAGCATTGTACACAATATTCCATTTTTTTTAATCATCAGTAGGAGGTCTTTGCATGTAGAAAAAACACTCAAAATATATAACTTTAAAATATATTATTTGGGAATGCACATGTTGTATGATCTTTTTCTTTTTTTTCTTTTTTTAGCTTGGCAGGAGAGCAGCGATTCCCCCTGCATACAAAAGGCACTTAAACAGCATCAGTCTGTGCCACTTGCCTCTGGCTGACGAAAGCATTCAGTGCTGTCAGCCACATCAGTCAAGCAATACTAGTCCCTGTGGAGTGGAAACTGATACCGACTACATCTTTGGTGCTGTTTAATGTGAAACATCACATGCAAAAAATAGTACCACTACTGGCTGTTGACACAGTGTCGCTGACACCTCATGTTGTACCTCTGTGCAGATTGCACTTGGCAAAGCATTTCAACACCAAAAAACACCTTCTGTGCACTATATAATTACACATGAGCCCATGGCCTTTGGCCGGATTGCTGCTGAAAAGAAACACTCTTGCTTTTGGGCAGCCTCACCAAAAGGTGCCGGTGTGACTGAGAGTAGTCTTGTGCGGCCCAACTGGGAGGGTGTTTGCCTGCATGGATGAGTGTGTCCACTTTTGGTCTAATGTGTTTGCTCCTGAAAAGAACAATAGCTTGCAAAGACACCTCCAATTTCAAAAGCACCTCTGAGGTGATTTACGGCAAGCTCCAGGAGTGATTTGGCTGAGGCTTTTTCTGCTCTGTCGAAGAGTGAGCGTGCAGCATCATTTTTCCTTAATGAAGTTAGTGACCCTCTGAAAGGTGACACATTCACCACTTGGCTGATTTATACATTGATTCTCTGAGGCAGACAGGAACAATGCAGGACCAAGGGAATCTAGTGATATGCCTCTCTCTCTCTCTCTCTCTCTCTCTCTCTCTCTCTCTCTCTCTCTCTCTCTCCCTCTCTCTCTCATTTATGCTTTCCAAACCTGGTTGGCCTGGTTAGCATGAGACGCCTTTTTATAGATCAAATCAAGTTTATGGAGCGTCACTCTGACTGACAACACACAAAGCAACCTGAGCACTCATGGATTTACAAAATTATGATTTAATTTTTTCCTTCCTGGATTTGAAGTAAATATAGAACATGATTAAATCTTTAAGTACGCTGGCTGGTGCTTGGAAAATAAAAATCGCTGGAGCATGCAAAACACAGATCTGGTTCTGTTCAATTATTGATTGCATTCTTACTCATGCAAATATGATAAATTATTTCTGTGACAGCTTGAAGCAAAGGCCTAACAGGACCAATGTGACATTCAGGCATTCATTTTCTTAAGAGGTTAAGGAAACATGAAACCACAGGGCTTCTAGTTGCCTCCAAAAATACTGCTTTACATTCTAATTAGCTGAGCAGACAGGTTTTATTGTCGGAGTCACTGGTGAGGCATTTTCCTAGACACATGTATGATATTGGGGCAAGCCTAATGAGATAGGCTGTTGGGTATCTTTCATTTCCAATTTCTCTTCTTTTGTGCAAATCACATAGTGTTCCTTATAGCAGTGCTCACTGTGCATAACATGTTGTCATATATGCTAACAATCAGCAGGCAAGATGAGGCCTGAGGTGCATTTTCAGAAACCCAGTGCTTGATTTATCTTAAAAAAACAAATTCATCATGTTGGAAAGATCATAAAATGCAGGTTGTACCACAATGACAGTGATAAATAATGGTTTGTTGAGCTGTTCATTAATTATTTAGTATTGAAAAGCCAGTCTATGACAAAAACAACTGAGGATCTTCTTGTTTTTAGAATTTAATTAAGCTACAGGGAATTCACTGCATATTGCAGGTAAACACTAATGACCATGGGAATACAATGCAAATTAAATATACTGATGGGATTGTATAAACATTTCTTGCTGCCTTTAATTGTTCTTAACCCTTTCATGCTTGGTTCTACTACAGTTGACAGATATTCAATGATATTCAAGATGATTTCAAACCACATGATTTGTAGTATTAACATGCAACCAACAGTTTGTCAAACCAACAGCGTCTGTCTTAATTAAAATGTGTTAGCTTTAACTATTACAATACAAATCTATGCCAATGGTGGTGAATATGACGACATGACCCCTGATATATATATACTTTTACGTTTAATTGATATAGGTCTAACAATAATTTTTCCTATGGGACAAAATTGAACTTTCCACTTTAGTAGATGTACTGCATTAATGGTTATGTTTTGTCTATGAGGGTTCAATATGTTGTTTGGGTAAAATAGCCTATATTTGTCAAAATTTTCAATTAATATATAGTATATTGTAGTATACAAACTGAATGTCCATTTTATTATAGACACCCATCTAGTACCACACTGGACCTCTTTTGGCCTTCTGATATGCAGCAATTCATCATGGCATAGAGTCTAGGTGTTGAAATCATTCTACAGAAATCTTGGTCTATGTAGACAGGATAACATCTTGCACTTGCAAATTAAATGGAGGTACTGACATGCTCTAAGACTCCCAATATACTTAATCCCAGAGATGTTATATGGGATTATTATATGGCCAGGGAAGCAAGGAAAACTGGCAGTTCCTGGAGTCAGTCCATGAGTATACAACTCTTGTGGCATGGTGCATTGTCCTGCTGAAAGTGTACTGAAAGTAAACAGCTGCCATAAAGGAATGAACTTGGTCAGCCACACTGCTTGGGTAAGTGCTACTGTCCAAACATCCATCCACAGGTATCAGAGGACCCAGAGTGTGCCAAGAAAGCATTCTCCACACCATTACTCCACCTCCACCAGCCTGAACTGTTGACACCTGACAGAAAGGGCTCATCGATTCATGCGGTTTGCACCAAATTCTGACCATCCAATCAGCATGGTGGAATAGCCATCTGGATTCATCTGACCAGGCAATGTTTTTCCACTGCTCAGTGATCCTATTTTTGGACTTTTTTCCCCATTGGAGTCATGCTTTTCTGTTTTCCTCGGACAGCGATAGCACTTGAAGTAGCTGTCTGCTGTTATCTTTGCTAAGGAACGACAAGTTGTACACTCGGACATGTTGGTTGGAGCTACAGCATTGTACTCGGCTGCAATTTGACTGTGTACCGCCTGTTTGTCAGAATGATTCTTGACATCCTCCTCTGACCCCTTTCATCAACAAGTTGTTTACATCCACAGGATCCCTTTTCGCTGGATGCTTCTCACCATTCTTGGTATACTCTCTACACTGTTGCATGATAACCCCACAAGGTTGGCAGCTTTAAAAAAAAAAGTCTAGCATTGGAGTCTATCACCAATGAACATGCCTCATTTGAAGTCACTCAGATCACATAATTTTCTCTTTCTAATGAGGATTCACACTGAAACGTAGCCACAGAAAACTTGCTCACCTGAGTTATGCTCCAGTCCAGAGTCACTTCAGATTTCCATGCAGGAACACACTAAACAAGAAAGGGCAGTTGTCTCTAATAAAGTGGCCATTCATTTATGTTATATTCCAGTATGCTCCCATAACTATACACCATGTGTCTATGTATGTATATGTTCATGGGAGTGCAGAGTACTTCCATGTAAGCACAAAGTGTGTGTATATGTGTGGGTGCACAATTGTATGTCAATGCGTGTGTGTGTGTGTGTGTGTGTGTGTGCGCGCAAGTGTACATGTCTCTGTGTGTGTTCATGTATGTGCATGCGAGTATGTTTCAATACTCGTGTGTGTTCACATATGTATGTTATTTTGCATGTACATGTTATCGACCACAGAAAATCAGGAAAATATCAATTTTTACTAAAAAGAAGTGCTACTGAAGTAGTACTAGTGAAGTGAAGTTTAAACTGTTAGGGTATGTGTAGTCTTCTCTACAGTGGGTGGTTGTGTATTTTCATCAATATAATAGATTTTGAAAAACATCAATTGGTCATGTTTTTATTTGAAAGTAATAAAATAGAACAAATCCTCCAAAGTGTTTTACATTAATTAATGTACAAAAGGGAAATCACCGTTCAGAATACAGCTTTACATAGTTATAACTTTATTTGATAAGCCTTCTTTCATAGTGCTTGCTTACTTCTCAAATATCAAGACATCTGTCTCTTGCTGCCTCTCTAACTTCTATATTCATTATGTTCTTTCCTCTACAGCTATTGAAGTAAACCTGCAGAAGGCTCTGGCTGAGGCTTCAGAGACCTGTACCCAAGAATGCCTGATCCTCGGCCACTCTGACAGCTGTTGGATGCCACCAGCAGTGACCCAGTTCCAGACGTCCGGCACTGCCACTCTGCCCTCCTTCAGCTTTCAGCAGAGCTGGGCTCGTGGGACCAAGTCAGACGGACGTCACACACTTGGCAGGTCGGTGCCTAAGGATGATCTGGACAAAGAAGGGAACCGCCCCCAGTTCTACAATACACTGGAGAGACACTGTAGCAAGAAAGAGGATCCAGTGAAGGTCATTCCTTTGGCCAGCTTCTCTGCCACACCCAGCCCACACAGCTCCAACAGCGCCTCTTCCTCTGCCTTCTTACATGAGCACCAACTATAAGAGAAGTGTATGGCCTAAAGCAGGTAGAGCTGGGCCTCTAACACCTTAACGCAAACGCACAGAAAGTTAAAAAACTTTAACATTGATTATCACCTATAATTGTAGTTACTATAAAGGGGAATTAATTTAAAGCTACTTCAGTGAAATGACGGTATGTGAAACTAAAGTCGAATTATGGCTTATTGCTCTCTAATCTCCAGTACAAACTGTATAAAGAGTAGATAAAAAGTAGAACTGAACCAAAGTAGCTGTTTACTGAAGGAAAAAAGGTGTGTACCTGTAGATATCAGCAAATGAATCGTTTTAGAGGTTTGATGTTGGTCAGAAAAACATAAAATGATGTCGATTTTATTAGACTTTTAATATGTTGTAATTACTAAACACATGCAAATATACACTAGTGAATGGTGAAAGGTCAGTGAGGTTAAGTATTGTTTGTGAGTGTGACTGCAGTATGTTAACTTTGGTGAGGTAGTAGGTCAGTTATTTAGGCAGAATTTCTTGGCCAGTTTAATACTGGTGATCAAAGACTTTTATCTGATTGTGTTGTGTAGACTTTGCCAATGCAACAGGCATATTATTAAGCCTCAGAGCAAAAACTACTCTCGCTGGGCTCTAATTTTGTGGCAGTGCTGGGACATTAAAACCACCTAATGCCGCATTTTAGCAGTTTCATATGGCACACACACACATTTATGGTCATTCATTAATTTGGTCAGCAGAAGTAAATGCACCTGCAATAAGTTGGGTGGAGTTGTGCAGCAGGTTGTATGATCTGCTGGTGCAGCAGGTTGTATAATCCGCTAGTGCAGCAGATTGTATGATCCGCTGGTGCAGCAGGTTGTATGATCCGCTGGTGCAGCAGGTTGTATGATCCGCTGGTGCAGCAGATTGTATGATCCACTGGTGCAGCAGGTTGTATGATCTGCTGGTGCAGCAGGTTGTATGATCTGCTGGTGCAGCAGGTTGTATGATCCGCTGGTGCAGCAGGTTGTATGATCCGCTAGTGCAGCAGGTTGTATGATCCGCTGGTGCAGCAGGTTGTATGATCCGCTAGTGCAGCAGGTTGTATGATCCGCTGGTGCAGCAGGTTGTATGATCCGCTGGTACAGCAGGTTGTATGATCCGCTGGTGCAGCAGGTTGTATGATCCGCTGGTACAGCAGGCAGCGGGATCCGTTCATGCAGCAGGCAGTATGATCCAATTGCACAAACGTAGTTTTAAAACAACTACCTCTGCTCTTAGCAAGTGGACGCAAGTCCATCAATCCAAGGAGGCACATAAAGACATATATAATTTCTCACATTGGGATTTTCACCATCATCCCACTAAGAATGTATCTCCCCAATACTAACTAAATTAAACTGAATTATATATTAATTAATTTTTTATGAAGACAATTTAATTTAAATCAGACAGCAGGCACACAGGAAATTATAAAATGTAAATAATTAGTGATGTAAAAATTGAATATTAATTTTATTGTCACCACAGTGAGCAACAATAATAATGATAACAATAATAATATGTATTATCATTGAATGGAAATTATTGTATTGCTGTGACAAGTATGTTTGTTTCCTCAATTTTGAAATTTTGCTGTTCACTTTAATGATGAAAATACACTGATACAATGCAGTGCTGGATGGTTCATATTCAGATTTTAAAAGAAATGTGCGGAATTAATATGATTGGATATTGCTGAAGCAATGACCAACCATATCCAGCACTGTATCAGTGTGTCTGTGCCTGTCAGAGGAGCTGCCTGAGATCCTATGCCTTATTTGTGTGCTTGAGCTGTGCCCACAAAAGTAGAGCCCACTCTGTGTTAACATTTACAATGTTTTTATAAACTCTTTTGTCCAAAACAGCTTATTTTAATTTCCTATTCCTAACTTTCCTTAGAAAAGCCTTCCTCAGATGTTCACCATGTCACTAGTTTTTGTGCATCAGACATAATTTCCCTCTCTTTATTAGAAACCTACTCATTTTCAACATTATCTCATTAGCCAAGCCTGGGAAGGCACAGAAAGAAATACTAAAGAGCCATTCTTTGTTTTCTTTTTCTCCTAAATCAAGTGTCTCTCTTGAAATATACAATTTATGCACAATAACAAGTGCTATGGAACCAATTATAAGAATCTCCCAATAGTATAATTACTTTGATCTGTAATCACCGTAGCAGCCATAGCTATGGAAGACTGCTCTGTGATAGTATAATTGGCTTACTTTTTAAACCTTCATTACACACTACACTTTTGAAAACCTACAAATAATACAATGCTGTGCCCCTGAGTTGTTGATATTCATCATTCTTAGCTTATCATTAACTATTCCAAAGAATCAACAGCGTTAGCATTTACCTGCCTACAATAAGCCTGTAGAGACTAATAGGGTTACATTTTCTGCAACCAGGTGGTTCTCAGCTTTCCACACTTAGCTATGTACAATGATTACAAAGATGAAGTTAAACTAAGCGTGAAGTCTGTGAGGGGAGCAGGTAGTTTAAAAATTGCATCACAATTGCATCACAAAAAAGCAATACTCATGAGTGTTATTCATCAGGACATAACCTGGACTGTAATGTTAACTATAAACACTGTAATTACAAACACTGTGACTTAAATTTTAATTAAGCATGGTAGTTTTTTTTTTTTTTGGTCTTATTTAAATTAAATATGCGGTTTTATTTCAGATGTACCTTAGGAATTTCTTGATCCCCAAAGACACTCAGTGTAGAAATTATTATTTTCAAACCAGTTCCAGGAGGTGTACTTTTAATTGAACAATTCTGCTTAGTACATTCTGACAATTCCCAAGTATTTGGGTCAGTGGTCCAAAAAATGACTTCATTATAAATGAGGTAAAGTTAAGAATGTTTTGATTAGCCTTCGTTTGGCCTATTGCTCACTGATCTGCATTGGCAGCATGTCCCACTAGAACTAGAGCAAAAATCCTGTTAATGCTGTTAATCAAATAGAATCATTACAGATGATTTGTCAAGGGAGGCTTGCATATTCTGGATGTACAGTAAACATTTTGTGCATTTAAACTGAAATGTTGCATAAAAATGAATACGAGCCAAATAACCTTTACTGATAGTGATGCTGAAGACATTAATGGTTGATGTAATGGATCTGTATGCATGGAAAGTCAAGATCTGAAATGCTAGCATTGACTATTTTATGGTACTGGAATTGCAGATTGTAATAAGAAATTTTCTCCTTTTGTTATCAATCATACCATATTACATACATTACATTTTCTGCTTTGAGTAGGCAAGAATATGTAATTAAAAGTCTATTGTCAAATGGGTTTTAAACTTCTTTTGAGCTCCCCATTAGGTGGAAGAAAAGGCTTTGAAGAATGTGCCCTCAGGGGTACTGAGAAACCAACATGAACATTCTGAAAAACACTGCGCTTTCAAAGAACTATATTTGCATATTATTTTACAACTGCATCCATGCAAAAGTTTAACAGTTTAAATGATTTCCAGAATGGTAAACAACCAAAATGCACCTTCAGTGACATGCAATGCTAATGCATCCCAGTATATATTAATAGACTCTCTCCTTGAATATGAAAATTTTAATTCTGAAAACATGCATTTAAATATATATATATATATATATATATATATATATATATATATATATATATATATATATATATATATATATATATATATATATATATATCCTATTGGTGTAACTGTTTTAGCCCAGTAGCACTTACTTGCCTAAGATTTCACAAATGAGACTAAAAATAAATAAATAAATAAATAAATAGCATTAAAGGGCCAGTAAATTACAGTAAGTCCTAACTGAAAATGCTAAAAATATACTCTCTTCTCCAGTAAATCTCTTCTCCAATACTGTTTTTTAAACCTTGCTGCCCAATTTGTTGTGAAACCAATCACATTACATAAACAGTTAATATTAGACTGAGGTATTTCTTTTTCAACCAAATTCCAAAATAAATATATTTTAGTGTGTTTTTTTTTCTTTACTTCAATGTGGATATTTCATAGAAGTAACTTTTCTCACTCTCATTCTGCATCTTCATTTGCATGTGGTATTTAATACTATGTCTTCTGGTAGCTGGATGTGATCTTTGCTACTCAGCCTATGTCTGATGGTATTCAGGTGCTTTGTATATAATCATGTGGCCTATCACCCCTGAGTTTTTATACTGTAGTTCAGATCCAATGGCAATGAAGAATTCTTTCAGTACTGCACATATAGTCAATCCTCTGGTTCATAACACACAAATACAAAATAAATCAAAAGGAAAAAATGATCATCATAAAAAAGAAAGAAAAAAAGAAAATCATATGTACATATATACCTATATGTAACCCTGTTGACAAAATCTGAATTAATGTGATGGAAAAGGAAAGTGTGATTAATGTATCTTGAAAATATTCAAACATAAAAAGACATAATGATGAAATCTCAAAAATTGAGAGAATTTCCACTGTAATGTAACTTCTCACAATACATATATCAATGTGCGTGCGCGTGAGTGTTTGTGTGTGCATGTATGTATACTGGCAGAGTCAGTTAGAAAAATGTGCAAACAACACCATGCATCTAGTAAAAAAAATTAAAACAATATGAAATTACTGCTATACTATTCCTGCTTGTAATTTAATTATTAATTGTATTTCATAATTGCTTTGAAACATGACAGCTTTGAGATGTGCCAGAAATACACAGCTAAAGAAAATACAATGTAAATTGTTATACCACTGTAAAATATCCCTTTAGAATCTAGGATAAAAAAATACATTCATATACATTTAGTGTGATGATTTTTCTTGTCTTGAAATTTTACTTGAAACATTAAACTGTGTATCTTTAGACACTTTGGGAGTGGTTCTCATCATTTGTATTTAATGGCTAAAATGAAAAAAAAATGTTTTGAACCACTTTTAACCACTCTGTCATAAGAAACATGAGTCCAGAATATGGAATATGTGTCAGTGCATAAATGTCTGGGGAACCTCCACCGAACTGAGGACATTCCAACACAGGGTGTAACTGTTTGAGGCACTGATTTAGATCCCAGTATAAGCGACCTGAGGGATCTCACAGGAAGGAAGAGACCTCAGCAGCCTACAGAGTGATTTGTGAATCCAAGCATGTCACTACCATAATATCCTCTTTGCATTTCCCTTGGATAATCCTGGACAACAGTCAAAATGAAAAAGAAGCCTTGAGAAAGCCAGTGAATAAAGAGGACCTGCACTTTAATCAAATACAGGTAAGCAGCTCATTTACTTCTGTATTTTTTTTCTGCTAAGTGTAACCACACCATGCATTTTTACTGCTGTTTGCAAATGAACAGAATTATATATGAACGTTATGCATGAAAGTTTCATAGGGATAAGCCCAAATTTAACTGCCTAAATGTCTCGTCTTCTTATTAGAAGAAGAAGTTATTAGAAGTCACAGTTAGCCTCGCCCCCACCTGTCAAGTGTACCTTTGTTTATAAAGCCATGTGTGTGCTGTCAGTGTAGTCCCTCCTCGTAGTTTGTAATCTTGCTTGTAATCTTGTTAGTGAATTCATGTGTTGCTCGTTTATGTTGGGGTACAAATACCCTGTGTTTGCTGGTTCATATTGTGGGTTATTTTGAATGTCATTCTGATTGTTATTTGTGCCTACTAGGTCTTTACATTGTGGCTGTATTTCTTTGTCCCACTGCTCACCTGATACGACTATGAACCATTGGTCCATATATTTGATTCTGATTATGAATTTGTGCACAATAAATATCGCTATTCTCATCATTTGTGTCTGTCCCTGCATCTCTCTACGCAATGGGCATTACATAATAACCTGCCTTACAAGGACACAGTGAGAGAGCGAGACTCTTGTGGCTACATCCATTGGAATGGTACTCCTGTGGCTCCACTAGTCTACCCAATGTCCCAGTGGCGAGAGACCAGAGACAGCAAATCCCTCGGTGCTGCGGTACATGTGAGTCTCATCAACCACAACACATAATGTCTATTCAGGCTACTATGTGCGACGAGACCACAGCTAAGCGGCAGGAGTCTGCCCATCTTGAGAAACGCAACAGGTAGGAGCAACCTGTAGCACGGGACGTGGTAAGACAGAATGAACATGCAGGCGAGCCTTGGCTTGATTCTCAGTGTGCTCTTAAGAGCCAATGCAAGCTTCCAGTGCCTCGGATGAGGCAGAGAAGGAGTGATAAGAGCCACAAAGAGGATTCCATATCTGTACTTTCAGCGTCTCCCGTGAGGGAGAAGGAAGCTTATGCCCTGTTGTATGCCCCAGTTTCTGGCATAGAAAAGACCACGCCCATGGTTCCTGGATGCTATTCCCATGGTTGCATTGCTCCTGGAAGCCATTCCCAAGGCTACAGCACCCCTGGATGCTGCTCCCACAGCTGCAGTGCCTCTGGATACCGTTCCCATGGTCCCAGCACCTACTGACTCCGTTCCTGCTATGACTGCACCCTTGGTCAATGCCTCTATGACTGCAGCACCCCTATCAATCAATCAATCAAATTTTATTTATATAGCGCTTTTTACAACAGTTGTTGTCACAAAGCAGCTTTACAAGTGCCGAGTCCTAGCCCCCAGTGAGCAAGCCAAAGGCAACAGTGGCAAGGAAAAACTCCCTAGTTTTTTTGCATGAGGAAGAAACCTTGAGAGGAGGCCCTAGAGGCCATCATGACGGTTATACCCGTTCCTGCGACCCAGAAGTGGTTGTCCATTCCAGTTCCTGCAACCCGGAAGGAGTCGTCACTAGTTCCGGCGGCCCTGTGTGAGTCACCCCTCATTCCTGCGACCCTGTGTAGGTCACCCCCAGTTCCTGATGCAGCACCTCTGATTACTCCAGGCCCACTGCCTTGGTACATCACCACCACACCTCCGGAAAGCAGGGACCCACCACTACTTGACATCCCTGCCGAGGTGTCTCGTCTCTCCTCAGTTCCCACCTGGCCCGCCCTGTTCTTCGTCATCTTGATTCCCATCCTCTTCTGTATTTTCTGGTTTTGGTTTGTTGGCTTCTGCTGTTTCTTGTTCTTTGTTTTTGCCTTCTTTAGTTTCTAAAGAACTAAAGGGGGCAGTCATGGTCTTGTGGTGGGGAACTGGTCTTGTGACCATGGTTTTGATTCCCAGACCTGAGGCCATGACTGAGGTGCCCTTGAGCAAGGCACTTAACCCCTACTGCTCCCCGGGCGCCGGGCTAGGGCTGCCCACGGCTCTGGGCATGTGTGCACCACAGCCCCCTAGTAATCACTGGTGTGTGTTTGTGTGTGTATTCTAATTGCACAAATGGGTAAATGTGGAGGACAAATTTCGATTGGGGTGTAAATTTATGGCACATTTAATTTTTTTCATTTTCATTTCCTGGTGTTGTATTTACTCATGTTGTGGTGTGGTCTTTTTCTGTTCCTGTGTTGTTTCCCATTTTGGTTCCCCTGTCTCTGTTTGTGTGTCTGTTCCTGTGCCTGTGGTTGTTTTTGTTCCTGTGCTGTTGTCCCTTGCCTGGTCTGTGTTGGGTTGTTCATTTCATCCTCCTGTTGTGCCTCCTCCCGGACGTCATAGCCCTTTTTGCAACTTTGCTCTTTTCCCGTCTTGTCGACCTGTTCAAGTGTCGTTCACATGTTCCTGGTTGTGTTTTTCCTTAGTCCACTCCTGCTCCTGTGTCTATCCCTGTTTTTTCTGTTTCCTGTTTGGCTTCTGTGTTCCCCGTGTCTTCTTTTTCTCCTGGTTTTCTTTTGGTTTCCTCTGGGGTTTCTTCTGCTCTTCAAGTGTCTTCTGTGTCTCTGCCTGGTTTGTTGTCTGTTTCGAGTTTTCCTAGTGTAGTTAGTTGATGTGCTGGTTGTGTTTAGTCTGGTTTATGGTTTTTTATGTTACTTACTGTCACGTCTGCCCCACCTCACCTGTCAGTTAAGTTTTGTTTATGTAGCCATGTGACCTCTGTCAGTTGTAATCCCTCCCCATGCTCTCTAACCCGTTATTGCATTCAGGTGTTCTTTTTTTAAATCTTGTGAATAAGTTTTATATTCATAAAAATATGTGTTTTGTGAATTCTGTGCTGGTCTTTGTTTAATGTACAGCCTCGTGTGGTGGCATGTTTTTGGTGGATTAACGGTTTGTTCTTTGTGTTTATAATGTGTTTGCGTGTTGGTTTTGTTTCAATTTTGGACTCAATTTTGGATTTGACCACTGCCTGTTTATACAACCCTAATTTTGGAATGCCCTTTTATAAATCTTTCTCTTCTCAGCATTTGCGTCTGCTTCTCTATTGCTCCACAATGCCCTCTGCAATGTGTGTTTATTGTCATTTTATGTATATGCCCTTGCAAATTTTGTAGTTCCACCTTTTGTCATTGCTTTCAGCTGTTCCTCGTATCATTTTGTCTATCACTGTGTGTATATATTCCTTTTGTGTTCAGTCTCTAGTTGTGGGTCATCTAATGCTTTCATGTATGAGTTTGGTTTTGCTTAGTATATCATGCCTCGCTATTTGTGTTTGGTTCTTGCCTGTTTACTCTTAGATTCCATGCAAAGTTAATTCTTTATTTTCTTTGTTTTCCTTGGTGTCTTTTCTAGTGGATTGTTTGGACTTTCAAGTGTTGTGGTTACATTTGTGTGATGCTACGTCTAGTTCCCTGGCATGTTTATTGTATTAGTCTGTATCCCTGTGTTTTAGCGTCTTTCCTTTTCCTGTATACATTTGTGTTTGTCCTGGTAATCTAGTGTATGTGTGTATGTGGTTAATAAGTTATCCATAAGTGTTAACTGTAACCGTGATTCTGTTCATGTTTTGTTTAATTATTTCCTTCTCCCAGGTATATATCCACTAGTTCTGTTTCCTGATTCATTTTGTTATTTGACTTATTTGTTTTATTTGCTAGTGTGCTTCATCGTTCTCGTGCCCTTTGTTTTTCGTACGTTAAATTAAGTGAAGTCACTTTAGTCACGGAACAGCTACGAACTCCTCCCTTTGGGCGTGTGTTTATGTTGTTTGCGTCGAGTTATAACCATGTATGTATTTCCGTGGGTGTGGTTGTGTGTGTGTGCGTGTTCATCTGTCTCACCTGTGGCTCGTCTTGTGATCACTGGGGAATGTGTAGTTCGTCTATTTAATATACATTCGCGCAATGTCTCATGCTCGTCTTTGTCGCAAGCCCTCGTCAGTTTTGATTCTGACAGTTTGTATTAGTGTTATATGTTAGTTGATTGATGTGCGCTATTTGCGCTAAGTGTTTCGAGTCGAATAAACGTTGTGTGTCTGCAACGCACTTGCCTCGTCATGCCTGCCTCCCAGCGTTACAACTTTAAATATTAAATGTGAAACCCTGACCAATTAAACCCGCTCTCCATTGCATATTTCTCCCAGGTTACGATGGCTTGGTTACAATACCACAGGGATCAATCACCAAAGCACCATCCTCACCCTCAGATCAGCCCTGCTCAGAACAGCCAGTTGGTAGTCTTATTCTATTAAATAATAGTGAGCTGCTGCTCATCCCACTTACCTCATTCATGGGGTGTGCTGACTTCAGTATGGATTGCCACTACCATTGCGCACTACTGTCGAGTACGTACCCTGAAAGAAACAAGAGTGCTGCAGGAAACGCAACCATATATGTTTGAACCAGACTCAGTCCGTGACTTTGCTCTGAGGTCAGCTATCTACTTGTTCTAGATGCTACGTACACCCTGACATATACTCATACACACTACAAAGTGCACCTGTTTGCCCTTTGGCAGACTGTCATAAAGCACATTTCCCCCACTTCAACATAATAACATCACTAACCCCTAATTAATTACCCGAGTAGAACACGAGCAGTTTTGGAACTTCCACTCTGACAATATTCACCTGATGTTAAGTTCACCTTAAAGATATTTAACTTAATAGCATTAATGTTATTGAAGCTCCTACAGCAAGTAAAACCAATAACTTAATAGAAAATTACATTACCAATAACTTTAAAATAATAAAAATAAAGTTTCACATTACCTCAGCAAACGTTAGCTGGTGTAAAATGACTGAAGAAACACACAAGTTAGTATCATTCTTTTTAATACTTACATTTCCCATATCTGTAGTTTTGATACAGACAGTTCAAGTTTCATTGCCAGTCCTGCACTGATCCAGGTCATAAAAGCAGTCAAGCATGAAGTGGTTAGCAAACAGGTTTTACTGACTGTAGCTGAAACACAGATCTTCTGTCCACTGTGTCATGATCTGATATAGTGCATTGTGCCAGTCTGTGCAGCCAACAACAGAGTACTGTGAGTACTAGATGTCTAAATGGCCATGTCTGTATAGCTAATGTTTTCTCATCATCCCCTAAAACATGCATGCACAAACTGAATGATTCTTCCTCAGCAGTGAGTTCCTGCCAGTTTTGTATTTTAGCATGTTATTTTTTTTTATTTCAATTTTCCATTCGTCAGCTGTTACTATCTGCTTTTTTTCAATTAGATTTTCTGGCTCAGAGATCTCCAACTTTAATAAACCACCATTTTCACCATGCCACACAGCAAAGTTATGTATTCATGAATGCAAAATTTTAATAATAGCCATTACACTGGATGATTGAGACATGACTGCTCCCTTTAACTAATCAACCCCATTTCTGCTGGGTTGAGGCAACTCAAAATGCAACTCTCAGTTTCCATCACTGTTCCTGAGGATTGTCTTGTTCTTCACCTAAAGACCCTCCATATTCCAACAGCATTTGCTCGAGAGGGACCCGTGTAGATGCAGTGATCTAAATGAAGTGTTCAGTGTGAGGTTAGTGTGTGGGAGCACCACACCTGTCAGGTGGAACTTGTGTGTAGAGGGAGAGTTGCTCCATCATATGCTTCTAGATGAGGTCATCATATCAATTGCAAAAAGAGCTTGGGTTGACTGAATACATGATCAGCAGGTGTGCATGGGCATGCCACCATAATACCCAATCAAATTACCTCCTCATTTACTATAAAAGCCATGATGAATTAATAATTCCAACACAGCACAAAAACAGACAAAGGGAAAAAACCAGACATAGATTTGTCATGGCAAAATGTCTGATGCTTGATAATATATATTATGATAATATATATTATTACTATTTTTATAATATAAAAATATTACCATTGTTATTATTGTTTTTCACTGTCATGAGAAAAAAAATAATTATTAACTGTGATAGGACTAATTATTTTAAAGTAGGACTAATTATTTTAAAACTTTCCATGCATAATGGCATTTCACCTATCTGAATCACATTTAACAGTCACAATAAAGTTATTTCTATCAAAAGTAACAAATGACAATGAATGCATGTGCTCTCTTTAGGACTTGTGAAATGTGGCAATCGGCGGCTTGAGTGTGCCAACACAGCTACAAAAGTTGTATCCAGTGTCTCCTACAGGCCAGAAAATGCATGAATATGATGAGAGTATAAACTCATTTATGTTTGAATTGTAGCTCAAACTATTTGTAATTATGTATTTGTGTTTAAAGCTTTTAGAAAGATTTTACCTGAGTGATTTACTGCAAAAACTACTGACCTCTTTGGGTAATCATAATATTACTATTCTTGCTGAGAGCCAGTTGAACTTAGCAAATATGATTTTTCATTGGCAACTGAGTTTTAAAAGTTTTATCACTGAAAGGCAATAGCTAAACATATTGAGAGTGCCAAAGAGAATGCTTATTTTAAAATTGTAATTAAAGTGGCCATCAGGTACCTTGAGGCTGTATGGTCAACAGCAGGATACTAATTACTATAAGATGACCTTTGGAATAATATCTGGTGAATAATTCATAACTAAGAAGATTGCTTCTGGGACATTTATTCTATATCCAGGGGAACTTTGTATGCTCAGAATAAACTGACAATGAATTTCAAAGCTGAACACCACTACTAAATAACCAAGTAATGGAATATGTAAAGAGAAAATGTTGAGGGTATTGGTCTGACTACAGGCACCTACTCCATTTACATCTGTTCTTAGATATTTCTCACATTTGTCTACAAAGCAACTATTAATTCATATAACTCATCTGTGATTTTTTTGTTGTCTGACTTCTAACTTGTCTTTGCTTTTAAAAGCTGTATATTATAAATTGCCATAGCGATACAAAAGCAGCCTTAGCTTTATTTGGTAAACACATCCGGACTGGATTTTCTTCTCTTTCTTGCTTACAGCTATTTTAAAATGTGATCAAATAAGGTCTGTTCGCTGACATTGCCTCATGCTTCAACAATGTAATAGTGTTATGTTGTCCACTTTAATTTTGCAGTGGAACTGGAGTTGCATTGTGAAATATAGAGAATGTAAACTTGCTGAGCTTTTATGTAACAGTTTGTAAGGGTGATTTTGGGGAGAAAACGTGACTTTAGATGGAGATACCTAATTTGTTCACTACAGTCATATTTAAAACAATTGTAACATCTATCATTTGTAACTCTGCTGCAGTCACCCCAGAGCTTAATTATCTCAAATTACTGTCCACACAATCACAGTTGTTACAAATCGAGATTTCTCTCGTAATGACAAAGACTAAGTCACCCACACATACTCATTTGCCACATAACATGAACCCCAAACAGCAATGAAAGTGTGGACGGTTTTAAAAGAGGGGAAAAATCAATTACAAAGATTTACTCTGATGATGGATGTAAAACTGTTATTTTTGAACACCAAAAACCCTGTTGACACAAAGCCATTGTGTGAGGCACATACACCGTGTCTAATTTGGCACTTTTATCATAGATTTCAAGGCCTAGAGACAACGAAGAAGAAATACAATCATTTTCATTTCCTTCTCATTGCTCATAAAATAATACAAATAAATATTTCAAGTCTTGAAGTGTAGGCTACATATCAATGTTATGGACTAAGACCCCTTACCAACAGCTGATTTTTTTTACAGCAAAAGCACTTTCAACTGAATGGATTGAAACAATGAATAATGACACCTACCAATCCAGCCCCACCCCGATCATTCAGGCAGGGAATCACCTGATGGCCCAGGTCAGATGAGTGTGTGATCTGGATGATAAGAGGCACAAAATCAGTCTATAATGAGCTGACAGGCTCAACAGCTCTCCGACAACCTTCAGGGAGCACTGATTAATGACTGACAACTACAATGGCTGATTTAAATAATGCAAATTAGGCAACAGGATAATGATCCTTACATTGCCTCTAATTGGAAGAAGAATACAGCAAGAGAAAGGTTGGGAGCCTTGAACTATCAAGCATGCATTTATTGTCCAGCAGCTGCTGGGCCTTATATTGTGTTACTGTTTATAACCCAGTCTGGACTATAGGTAAGCTCACAACAATCCCATTGATTCAGTATGGTTCTTTATAGACTATGTCAGCAGTTTGAACCAGAATGCCTGAAATTATTGCTGCAAAAATATGAAAGGAGTTGATAAATGGCAATTAAAGTTTCAAGAGTTTTAAACATCTCATCCTTTTAGGACAAATGATGCTTTTGCATATTTTTCTACATTTTGCAATTGTAGCAAATGCTAGTCAATCATGATACCAAAGGTAAGTAAGTGAAAGTAAATCCAGTGCATGCAGGTTCTTTCTGTTGCATTAAAATGCACAAGGCATGGCTTTGCTTTTTTTCCCCAAGGACATTCAGAGATATGTGAATTCACATTTCATTGTTACCCCAGAAGCTCAAGTACACTTTTTAAAAAATTGCAATGAACACATTGGAATTTACTTTTCGTTGTACTTGTTACAATGACAATAACAAATCTGAATCTGAACACAGCAAATAATTATTCCCTGCACACGAGTAAAACTGGGAATATATGATATCATTATTTATTTTCCTGATGGAGTACACAGACAGCATATTAGAATGCACATTGTCAAGCAAATAATCTCATTATTAATGGTGTGTTCCTCCACAAGGTAGGAGAGCCAATACATTGTATGACCTCTAAAAGTATTAATATTGTCATGCTTAACCTCACCAACACTAGTAGGATGCTAAACAGAGTTAGGAAGATTGGGGGGGGGGGGGGGTGTAGGAAATGCACACAGCTCTCATGTTGTGTCTTTGTCTCCATGGCCCAAAAAGAAGATGGACCTCTTGAAAACCCTTTTGTGAAGCACATAGCTTGGCGTGCAGGCCTGTGGCTTGTTGCCATGGCACTATGTAGACTATGTTCCCTCTGAAAGACAGGCTTATTGTATTTTTCTTGGAAAATGGCATCAGCCTCTAGAATATAATTCATCTTCCAAGACCAAAAGAGGTGTACACAGAAAAACATGCTAGGTAGACCAATGGGGCTCTGCTCTTAGCATTAAATGGCACAATACAGAAAACAGTTTATGAGCAGTTCTTGAGTATGAATTTTTTTTTCTCACATTTTATGTGTTTGTGTATAAATGAGCCCTGACGGACATACTTTGAAATCTAAAATTCCTCAGTGCTCTTTTTAATTTCATTTTTTAATACAAAGGAAATACGAAAGACTGATGAAGAACTTGTCTTGATGAGGAGGGGTAATTACATTTAGATGTACTTGATGTATGGTTATACGCCTTGTTCTCTGATTCAGATCACCGTGGAGAAAGGAATAAATTGGGGGAATTAAGGAATCAAAGTGAACGTTGGAGTAATATAGAATCTGCAGTTTAATAATAATGGAGATGAATTCGTTTTCATTTGTTTTTCTAAAATGAGTGGTAGCTCTGATATGTTCTACAATATGAGGTAATTTAGAGGTGTAAGGAGTTCATTAACTTTTACATGAATTTTATTAAATACTATTCTCAATAGCTCATGCATAGCACATTAGACATCTACATCTAAGCATTGTTAAAATATTCAAGCTTGATTAGTCCACACGCAGAATTAATTTTGCACACGGGTACTTCTCTTCAGGGGCGCTGTTAGAATTTTCAGTATATGGGTGCAAGTGAAAAAACCTACACCTACACATTGCATTTACTAACCTAATGCATTTAACTGTAGCTATACTAACCTAATGTGCAAATGTGCCATATTTTGTCAGTTGTGATTTTTTTTTTCACCACAATCGAAATTTGTCCTCCACTTTTAACCCATCTGTGCAGTTAGAACACACACACTAGTGATTACTAGGGGGCTGTGAATCACACGTGCCCAGAGCGGTAGGCAGCCCTAGCCCGGCGCCCGGGGAGCAGTTGGGGTTAGGTGCCTTGCTCAAGGGCACCTCAGTCATGGCCTCAAGTCTGGGAATCGAACCCACGACCCTCCGGTCACAAGACCAGTTCCCTACCACCAGGCCATGACTGCCCCCTAATATGTTGAACTGAAAAAATAAAAAAAAATTCTTGTTACAAAGTCGCACAAAGTTAATAAATACTGTGATGGTGCCGTCTTTCATGGTACATGTTTGGTCTGCATATCTTTGTGTGATGATGCATAAACATAAGCCTGCATGCAGCTGCTTTTGGTGGTCCATGCCTTCACAAAGCAGATTGATTCCAGCTCAATGACTGCTCCTCATTATGTTTACAGTATTACTAGTGTGTGCAGTGACGGTTCAGTCTTTCCCCTTAATATACGAAAGGTCTTTCAAAAGCCGGTAAGTCTCTTATGTGCTATAGTGATGTTTATGCAACTGTTCTGACTGCAAAGCTGCAAAAGCAATGAAACAAATGTCTTAGCCTTGAAACACATATGTAGATATATCATGTGATCCAGGATACAGTGCAGTTCTCCTGGATGCCAGGCAGGTTTTCCAGCTCTGCTGATTGCATCCAAAATCAGAAAATGTGCTTGAAATTAAGAACTTACGCATTTTACAGAAAGCGTGTAGTTTTGACAGTAGTATAAAATTTTACTGTGACTTGTGTTCTTTACTGGTATTTTTTTAAAGCCAACAAGGAGCCACTGAGAATTTTATCAAAGTTAAAAAGACGTTGACGGTGTTTTCTGTATTAATTAAAATAATGTTTCATATCATATCATGTCTTCTACATTCTTTAGAATATATTCTTGCATATAAAGTTAATGCACATAACTTTATTATATTGTAATCCACATCCATGATCTTGTTTCTTGAATGAATTTTCCATGTTGTTTCTATGTTTCATATCATTGCTTTATTTTAGGATGCAAAGCAACCTGCTTGCTGCCTTGGCAACACACACAAACAGCTTCCTCCAGTTGGTTGGGAGGGGCAAAACTGTCATGAAGCAGGTGTTTAGGGAGTTCAGATCTACTCCTCTGACTGCAAACAACTGTACTCTAGGACCTTACATATGCCACTTAGCATTTGCAGAGTTCTGAGGCAAGAGCATCTGTTGCTAGGTTTTAATCTTTACATTGTCTGTGTCTCAGATGACAGGCTGCTTGTCCTTCTTCAGAGTTAGTTTTAGTTTGATATATATACTGCTCAAAAAAATAAAGGGAACACTAAAATAACACATCCTATATCTCAATTAATAAAAATCTTTGAAATCAGTTGAAAATCTCTCATTTCTACCTATTGTCTGTTCCATTTGCACAAGAGCAGTTGAAATTGATTCACAATCAGTGTTGCTTCCTATCTGAACACGAAGTGTGGATGACTTGGAGTTACATTGTGTTGTTTAAGTGTTCCCTTTATTTTTTTGAGCAGTGTATATATGACTGTGTGTGTCTAAAGATACAGGTGGTCAAAAATAAACCAGAGGCCGTGGAGATGATTGAAAATTGATGGCTGAGGATAGAGTGGGATGTGATTGCACCACTGATATCTGCAGCTACCAGAGCACTCAGGCTCAGGTGCTTATGCACAGGTTGGGGATTTTGCTTGCACAACTGCATTCTCATGGTTGCAGGCAGCAGGTATACAGCAGCTGTCAGAGGAGTAGAGGAGAAACAGCTACTCTGGGGGAAAGGGGAAAGAGCATGGCTGAGAACCTGTTTGTTTTTTCATGCATTTCCCCTATATGGTTTCCAACATTCAAAGGCAGCACCTGAATATGAAAGCCAGTCTTTACACTCTTCTTTATCTGAAACCACCATTTCTGCTTTCAACAAGCTTGCCCACTTATGAGGGAGCAATATGCAACATCATAGCAATATGAACATCAGAATTAGGCAACGTGTAGTTAGAAAAGGTTAAGGCTAGGACATGCACTGTCTTATAAATTATTTTATTAGTGGATGTCACCAGAATTTGCCACATCCCTGCACATTTAGCACCCTAAATATACTTCATAAGACAGCAAAACAATAGCTGACTATTGATGTTTAGTAAACAAATTTATTAAGGCATTGTTACTCTTGTATTTTTCAGGTATAACATGAGACCTATTTCTATCAGAGGTGTTTTGTGCCCAAAATCACACACATTTCAGACAAATTCTCTTCACAATAAATAAAGTGAATAAACAGAACTACACAGACTATTGAGAATATCTAAATACAGCATGCAGGGTCTTAAGCAGGGCTTAATTTGAGCCGGATCCTGCCAGAACAGGATCCGGGAACTCTTTAATTTTGAGGCGCGCGTTCCGGTAACTGTCTGCCTCGATCCGGTAACATTTTATTTTGTCACTGTTTGCGTTCCGGCATCGTTTGATTTACAAATTAAGCACTGGTCTTAAGACTATGTAAACACTATATGAACTTGGAAAAGACTGGGAAAAATATTACAAGTGACTGGAGATGTAATTATAGGCCTTTGCAAAACTGTTCAGTATGTTCAGTGAGTGTTCAACTAGAAATGGATCAGCGTTTGTGGAGGGTGTGACAATTTATTTTTTATTATTAAAAGCACATTGTCATGCATCCAGGATCTGGGAACTTCATTACACAGAATGCCACAACCCGACTCCCTAGATCCTCCTCCCCTCATTACTGAACTGACACCTGTTCTGTATCACACACACATATAAACCTGGATTCTGCCAGTGGGACTTTGCGAAGTATTGTAGAAGGTAAAAGTTAGCAAACCGAGCGGTTTCAGGACTTTCAACTGTTTTTTGACTCTGTATCTAGATGATCTTTCTCAGGCTTGTCTGCTCTGATGCCTTTGACCTCATGCCTGTTCTGATTATGATTATCATTAAAGTCTTCCTGTATCCGCACGTCTGCTTGCCCTGTTATGTCTCAATCAACACAGATGTTTTATCTTTTCAGTTTTGTCAGCAAACAAAAATTCCAATGCCACAAATACCTGAAAAAAATAAACAAACAAAAAAATAAAGGAGCTATTGATTTCCTTCCTCCTCCCTCCTCAGCCACCAAGGGTTTGTGTACGTAGAGACTGATTGAAGGTCATTTTAGGTTTCTCTGTTAAGGTCTGATTCCTGTTGGTCAACTAAGCATTACATAAAGGAAACTACCTTATTTTTATGGTTTTGAATAAAAAACACTTGTCAAGTCAAATTTATTTATATAGCGCTTTTTACAACACATGTCACAAAGCAGCTTTACAATTGTATGGGTCCAGATCCCTAATGAGCAAGCCAGAGGTGACAGTGGCAAGGAAAATCTCCCTATGATGGCGGGGATTAGGAAAAAACCTTGGGAGGACCAAGACTCAAAAGGGAACCCATCCTCGATCATGATTGTGTGAGCAATGCAGCTCTTTTCTAAGAAATAAATCTAGAATTATTTGTTTGTTTTTGTGTTTATTTTAGCATACAGGTGTAAATACAGAGTAATTTCTATTAAACTGTTTTTTGTTTTTTTTTTCAGTTTTCTGTTTCCATTTAACTTATGGGTGCACACCATGCCAATGAACAGACAGGTATTTCATGAAGCAATCGAAATGATTAAGTCTGTAAATAATTCATTATCTCATACTAGCTGCATTTCAAAAAGCAAGCAAATCAATTGATGCTATCTTCATATGAGAATGCATCTAAAGTCAAAGTCAAATTTGTTTATACAGCGCTTTTTCCAACACGTCACAAAGCAGCTTTATAATCACATGGGTCCAGATCCCTAATGAGCAACAGTGGCAAGGAAAAAACCCCTAGGCAGGGATTAGGAAGAAACCTTGGAAGGACCAAGACTCCTCCATTGGGTGGCCTGATAGTAAAAGTCCACATTTATAGTTCTAATTATATAGTCCTAGTTATACTTCAAATTCCAGGCCTAGCAGTCACACTCCCACCAAAGTAGATGATGAGCCTCAGGTAGGAGTTGGCATCGGCCCATCCGCTGGCGGTAATGACATCCATCCACGGCATCATCCACATACACTGGCAAGCAAGACCATTTTATACGTGTTTGTATAGAATTGTCTTTGGTAGAAGCATGTAACCAGGATATAAAATAAGGTTAAGTATCCATCCATTATCTTTACTGCTTAATCCTGCTAGTCGGGGTCACCAGAGCCAATCCGATGTAACCCACCCACAAAGTGGTTTATTTATTTATTTTTTGTTGCTATTGGTTGTATCGGTTGTGCGACCTCCTCAAGGCACAACACCAGAGGAATAACAGATACACATAATCCAAACTCATAGTGAAATAAACAGTCCAAGTAGAGTAATACCAGAGGCAATCAAACAACAGGCAAAAGTACCAAAGGAACGAGATTATGGAGATGTGGAACTCACCTTTCTCCACTTTCATGTACAAATCATTCTCTCGCAGGCATTGTAAGACAGCAGAGACGTGTTGGACATGTTTCGTGACCAAAGGGGAATAAATCAGGATGTCATTTATATATATAAAGACAAATCTATCATACATATCACGGAAGATATCGTCCATAAAGGCTTGGAACAATGATTGACTATTCGAAAACCCGTAGTGCATCACGAGGTATTCGTGGTGGCCTCTAGCAGTAACGAGTGCAGTCTTCCATTCATCCCCTTCACGTATGCGTATCAGATTGTAAGCGCTTCTTAGGTCCAGCTTAGTGAAAACAGTTGGCCCCATTAATAGCTCTTGTGAAGCTGAGATGAAAGGAAGGGGGTAAGCATACTTGGGAGGTGACAGCATTCACTGCACGGTACTCTATACAGGGACGTAACCCACCTCCTTTTTTCTCCACGAAGAAGAATGTGGCAGCCATTGGAGACGTGGATGGGCGGATGACCCCTTTCTGAAGGGCTTCACTGATGTACGACTCCATTGCGGCATCCTCGGGACAGGAGAGCAGGTATGGCTTGGATTTTTTTTGGTAAGGTCAACCCGGAGAGGGAATCGATAGCACAGTCACAGGGTAGTAGACTGGCACAATTTTTATTAAATACATCTATATATTCCTGATACTGTTAAGGAACAACTCCAGAGAGGGGCGTGTCGGGAGGGGTAGGTGCATACAGGTCTTTAAACATTGTAGTCGCCATTTTATGAGTTCTCCAGTCCTCCATGAAATCTCTGGATTAACCAAGGAAAACAAAGTATAATGGGGTCTCGGGGCGAGGATACCAGGTAGAACTGTTTCAGTTCAGAGTGGAACAAGCCTACTTGGAGAACAACAGGTTTGGTACGTACTGTTACCATTCCGTCTCCGATAGGTTGACTATTTACTGCATTTACTCTTAGTGGAGGATTCACTGGTTCAGTGGGAATGTGGAGTGAATTAGCTAAACCCGTGTATAAGAAGTCACTTCCTGCACCAGAGTCCACTAAAGCTGAATAGCTATTGGTAATACCACCCCAGGTGAGTTGTACAGGAAGGTAAAGCTGAGACCTGCCACCTATTGAGAGTAACAGTGTATTTACTCTTTCTTGCGAGTGCGAGTCTCTGGAGCAGGATGGACGAGCTGGGCATCCAACACGGAAGTGACCCTCCTCACAGCAGTAGATGCACAGGCCCTCGCGAACATGCCGAGCCCTTTCTTGAGGTGTGAGAGGAGATCTACTCAGCTGCAGGGGTTCTAGGACATCACAGGGCGTCTCACCAAGGGGGCTAGGTGACTGAGCACAGGGAGCTGAAACGGGGGATCTTCCACGGTTAGGACAGTGAGTGGTTAATACCTTATCCATGTTTACAGCAGCTTGAATGAAATCCGTAAGTTCGCTCCTACATGCTAACTCCACGTGGAGGAAAGCAGAAACACAGAACACAGAACAGAACTACACTAAACAACGAAGGGCTAATATTATTGAACGGGTCAGCAAAACAACTAGGAAGGGTTAGCTCACATAAAGGGGAGAAACCTAACATAACAAGGGGAGCGGCGACTAACGAAAACTAAAGAGACGAGACTAAACAGACAACGGCGGAACATACTAAACCAGGCTAAAGAGAAACATTACCAAAGTACAACACAGTGAAAGGGAAACTAACAATACAATACAGACTTAAAGCAAGACAGACTATTCGGAGCAGGCGGTATGGCAATGAGGTGAAAACATAACCACAACGGAAATGGGAGATAAGACAGTGAACATGAACAACAAGCACGATAAGCAGGAGCATAAACAACCAAGGCAAGAACGTAAGCGGAGACTCACATAGGCCTACACAATGACCGACACAGAAGGCAGAGCCCAAGGGACTAAAATACACTGAGACAGGCAAACTAAACAAGACACAGGTGGGAACACTGAGGACAGGGGTGTGACAGACAGAAGGGAAATCAAGGGAACGGGGAAGCGAGGCAGGACAAGGGCAACATGGTGGCTTGGTGGTTAGCATGTTTGCCTCTCAGCACTGGGGTCTTGGGTTCAAGTCCCTATCTGAGTGGATATTTCCATGTTCTCCCCATGTCTGTGTGGGTTTCCTCCCACAGTCCAAAGACATGGAGGTTGGGTAAATTGGCATGCCCTGATAAATTCTCCCTGAGTATGTCTATGTCTTCATGTTCAATAAAAAAACAGTTGTCTGAGTGTGTGCCCAGTGGTGGATTATGGTCTGTCCTCCCCTTCCTGCACTCCATTTAGTCCCCCAGGGGGCTGTGGCTTCCGGTAGAGAGTACGCTGTGCGCAGTTGGCTGCCGCTGCTCACCGGTGTGTGATTGGTAGTGTAAGAGTTGTACCTGTGTGTAATTGTAAAGCGACCTTGGGTATCTAGAAAGGTGCTATATAAGTTGAACATTCATTCATTCAAGGGAGGAGGGTGGAGCTGGATGTGACAAAAAGAAGAGACTTGTGAAGAAATTACTTTGGAAATGAATTACAAATTAGAGATGGGCCTATAGCTGGACAGTTCTGTTTAGACTAGGCAGGCGGGATGCAACTGCAGGAGATGAAAGGGTTTATTTCAGAAACAAAACAGACAACCAAACGGGAGGAAAAACCAGGCATAGGGAAACTCACATGATTTTAGAACTAACAAAACAGAGCGAACAGGCAAAAACACGACAGGGAACAGAAATACCAACTAAAGATGATGGGCACACACTACCACTATAAATCTTAATAACAAAGAGTACAACAAATGAAGGGGATTAACTTAACGAAACAAGCTAAAATCATGATACGGCACAGGGTAAAAAAAAAAAAGAATGATGGCACAGACAAAACCAGTAACTAGGATACTGAGGCAATGGGGAGAACTAGGAATAAACAGAAAGCATGGATTAACTAAGGATTAAGTGGAAATAAGACACATACCACAATGCGACATCAAACAATGATGTCAATGATCAAACAATAAATAGGCTCACTAAAACAAGACACAGGTGAGACACAATGTACAGGGGCGTGACAGAAGTGACACCAAGGAAACCAGGGAACAAGGCAAGACTAGAGCAGGGAAAACACTGACATGTGGACCAGGATGACTGAGAATGACAGCTGGAGGGGAGGGCGGGGGGGGGGGGGGGGGCAGAGCTAGACATGACAAGTTCCTGGGGATTAAGAACTTACCAAAGAAATAAGCTCCTCATTACCAATTCGGGAAAAGATCTGGTGATCCTGAAATTTCAGTCTTGCGAGTGTTAAGGAATTGACACAACTAAAGTATCTTTGGCAAAGTACTAGCTTAGAATTGCTAGAGATAGATAGACATTTACTCTTACAAAATCAATTTGCAAACACTGAAAGCAGATTAACATACTCTGGTATTGCAACTCCCCACATGCACAGTCACTTTATATCCATAATCTGTTGCACCTTTTTTTTTAAGTAGTCCACCCCTTTTTTTAACCCCTACTATCAGCAGACATTAAAATTCCTTTTAACCTATTTGTAACGCGAGTCTACACCCCCCTTTTCTAGTCATCACTCTGGTTCCTTGTTCCTCGTGTCTGTATTCCCTGCTTGTCTGTTTCCATGTGTAGGTATCATGCTAAACCAGCAGGTGGCAGTACCACTGACAACACACGGAACAAGCCTGCTTTGACGGAAGAAAGGGTGTGTCTACAGTCCAGGTGTTTAAATACCCTGATCAGCCATTCATCTCTCTCTCTGGTTTGACCGACACCGAGGTTAGACCTATTAGAGAGGCTCCGCCATTTCTCTCTCTGGTTTGACAGACACCGAGGTTAGACCTATTAAAGAGAGGCTCCGCTATTGCTCTCTCTGGTTTGACAGACACCGAGGTTAGACCTATTAGAAAGAGGCTCCGCTATTTCTCTCTCTCCGGTTTTTCTTTATTATTAACACTTACACATTGGAGGCAGTCTGTCAAATAAGATCTAAACCAGGAGAGTGCAACTCCTTTAATACCTACCGTGTTTTCTAGTCATATGGAATAATTGGCACTGCAGATTTATCTTCAGAAAATATCTGGACTCTGCCTCCACAAACTAGCAATCCAGATTCTTTCTCTTTGTATACCACCAGTCTGTTAATAGCTGTAACTGGAGCTCTACATATTCTTCAAAAGCTTAATGGCTTCTTCTCTTAGACCTTTTGAAAGCGGTTTATCCCAGGTCTCTCGAGTCATCTTTCCACCTCCAGCCTCTTGGAAGGCCTTCCTTACAAGGATTGCTTCCCTCTGCTTGACTGGTGTGACTAGCCCGGGTCATAAAGTCCAGCAACCTGACATAGCAGCTCCCTCCTGATTAGTGGGTCGAGTGTCTCTTGTCTCACGTTCTCCTTGCCAAGATACTTACCCAGTCTAATCTTTCTTTTCCTTTTGGAAAAGTTGATTGATGTCATCATATAAAGCATGTCTTCTTCCACCAGATACCCAACACTCAAGGCTTTGTTGTCTTCATCCCTCATCTGGTTTGGAAGGATGATTGTAGCTGTACCTTGTGCTGCTGCCGTAAGTCTGGTCGCTCTGTTTTCTCCACAGTTTTGAGCTGCTCCAGTCTCTCCAGGACTCCTTCCTGCTTTTTAAGGAACTTCAGTAGCATATCAAAGTGGTTATCCGGCATGACATCATTGCTTGGCTCTAGCATGAAGATTAACCAGTCTCTTTTCACAAAATCAGGTAATTTACTCTCTATTGTCTTAACAACCAATGGGTTTCGTATAGCACCAGAGTTTGCCAGCTCTGTCAGATCTGCTAGGGCCTTTTCCACAGTCTGAATTACATTAATGACTTTGCTTGGCTGATTTCCCTTCACAGGAGCCATTTTCTCAAATTCTTCTAGGATTTCTATGACAATTGTTGCCTTATTGCCATACCTGTTCTCCATGACTCTGAAGATCTTATCCGCAGTGTTGTAGGTTGACAGTCTGAGATCCTTCTTAGCTTTGTCTTCCACGCTATTAAGGAGTTGAATCTTTTTGATCTCTGCTGACCCAGATGGCTCTCCTTGCCTTTGAAGGCTCTCCCACTCCTTTCTCCATCTGTGATAATCTCTCTTGTTTCCACTGAAGGTAGGAAGAGCAGTTGGTTTAATACTTACCATGGGTGCTGCATGTATTGGACCTCCAGCCACCATGGTTGCAGGTTGTGCAGCCCTTGCCACTTCTGCAACTCTCCATGCAGTAGCAAATTCAGCTGTCCTTAGCTAAAGCCTGCTGCTAATTCCTTTGAGATCTCTCATCCTGCAATCAAGATCTCTTTTCTCCATCTCAGGGATCCATCGCTCCCACTTTGACATGACTTTAATGACCTCCTTCATTCTCTTCTCCAGGAGATGTAGATGCACCTCATACCCCTCTAGATGGGAACTCTGAACAGGTAGGCCTCCTGCTACATCAGCACTTTTCTCTGCCACCAGGATTGCTGCTGTGATTTCCTCTTCACCATACCTTGACCACAGGTTCTTCTGGATGATGCCACTCACCTCTTCTTTCAACTTCACCTACGGTCTTTTCTACGTCACATTCTAGCTCTCTAAGGCCCACGACTTCTTCTTTTGTAGCCTCAGTCAGCAACCCAATCCTGTATTCATCACTTGTTTCAAATACATTCCTTAGACAGATTGAGAGCTTATTGAATTCTTCCCACAGCTCTTCTTCGACCATGCTGTCTGCTCCTCTACTGATCAAGTTTGCTTGCCTGGTGAAGCTGCTTTCCGCAGTAGTCCGCTCCCTTTTGAGCTGTTTGACTGTCTTCTCCAAAACTTCTTCTGCCATTTTGATCTTGTTGTTACTCACAGCTTCCACTCTTGCGTCTACAGCTTTCCACTGGACCTTTCACTCCCTGTCCATGCTGCACGCATGGTTATCAACTGTCGAGTTATCAAGGGGTTTGACTGCCTGAACTCGAACAGGCTCGGCACAGAGGACGCAGGAAACAACTCAGCTCAACTTCATATCATTTATTTGATTATCTTGTTGAAAACCAAAGCAGGTTGATAACCTCAAAGAGAAGACAAACAATCATACATTTGTTTACCCATGCACATGCAATCATATAAATTTTCTGTCCAAGATTAATTTTTAAAAGTTAAACAAACTCATATCAGTATAATAAGTAATATAAACTCATTCTTATACAAACACAAGGTGAGGAAGGAGGTAAACTACATACCAATAGCGTCTTTGTGCTCTGCTGCTGACTCAAACTGCAGCAAATAATAAATATGATACCAGCAACAAGCCAACAAGCACTAAATCCAGATAAAACAGAGCTAATAATAGTTGGGCCTAGGGCAGCGAGAGACAAGATACATAATGTAGCATTGAATCTACATTCTTTCACTATAACCCCCTGCGCAGAGGTAAAGAACTTAGGTGTCACAATAGACTCAGATCTCTCATTCAATTCACATATTAATAATATAACTAGGGTAGTGTTCTTTCATCTACGCAACATTGCTAAAATTAGAAACATATTAAATATTAGTGATGCGGAAAAATGTATCCATGCATTCATATCCTCTCATCTAGATTATTGCAACAATCTTCTAGCTGGATGTTCTGGTAAATCGATAAACAAACTCCAGCTGGTTCAGAACGCAGCAGCGCGAGTTTTAACGAAAACTAAAAAGTTTGATCACATTAGTCCCATACTATCATCATTACACTGGCTGCCAATTAGATTTCGTATTGACTGTAAAATACTTTTATTAACATATAAAACACTACATGGCTTAGCTCCAGAGTATCCTGAGTAATTCTGCAGTCGGAGCCTACAATACCACTATTACTGCTCTGACACGGAATGAAAACCTGGCGTTCATCAAAAGACACTTACATTGACAATATGATTGTGTGATTTGTGTGTGACTTGTGTATTGGTATGTATAATCTGATTTTGTGTAATCTGTGTTTTTGTGTGATTTGTGTATTTAACCAGGCCACCCGAAGGACATGGGTCCCTGCAGGATACACACACCTATCAGGATACAAGCACCTGCCGGTGGATGTACTGACGCCAGTGTTGGATGTGCCATTGCCACAAGAGGTCGTGTGGATGCTAGCACCTATCAGAGGTTCACCATCTGCACCGAAGGAATTGTGACTACTTGGCCGGGGAACAAGAACTGTGACTGCTACTGTAGAACCACCCTGCGCACAACAGACTGTGCTAATGGGCCGCCCAATGGAGGATGGGTTCCCTTTTGAGTCTTGGTCCTCCCGAGGTTTCTTCCTAATCCCCACCATCATAGGGAGTTTTTCCTCACCACTGATGCCTTTGGCTTGCTCATTAGGGACTTGGAGATTGTTAATCTGTAAATCTTGTAAAGATTGTAAAGCTGCTTTGTGACAACATGTGTTGTGAAGAGCGCTATACAAATAAATTTGATTTGATTTGATTTGGTCACGTCAAACAAATCTGTAAGTTGTGTTCACTCATAAGGCAGTGTGTTCATATCTGTTCGGTGTAACGAACAATTTGAACATAACTAAATTTTGTGAACATGAAAACGTTTTACAACAAAACCCCCAAAAGCAAAAAAACCAAACAAAAACCCCCTTGTGTTTTTTTTATATTTTTTTGCCCAAACCCATTTTACCTCTTATGTGTATTGGAGCCCTGCTCATCCATTTTTGATTGTTCACACCTAGGAGTAGGATGTATTGATTCTTGCTAGGGTAGAGGAGTAGGGCAAAGTGTTAGGGCTACATGATCTGCTTGTGACGCGGCCGGCTGGATGAAGGACCAGACACGGAATCCTTTCCACAACAGAAGTCACTGCTTTATTCACACACAGATCTTGCGCAATAGCGCACGAGAAACGAGTAACGCTTACACACAACGTGTAGACTCAGACAAAGACGAGCACAAGACATTGAGCGAACGCACATTATATAGGTGATGAACACCTACCCTCGTGATCTTGAGACAAGGCACAGGTGCGACTACGAACACGCTCACAAACAACCCACACCCACGGAAGTACATACATGGACATAACGACACGCAGACAACGTAGCGGCACGCCCACAGGGAAGGGTCCGGAGCTGTCACCGTGACACTGCTAAACAGATGTGTGAGGAGAGTGGAATGTATTGATACATTTCTCAGAACGCCTGTGTGAAGCATAGCAAAATTAATAAAGGCATAAAAAACCTCAAATTAATTTTACTTCATATTTGAATATATAAAACATTATAACTAATGTTTTATATTTTAAATATATATTTTCATGTTGCATTCCACAGCCTTTGAAGGCATATTACAAGTTTAACTGAAATCTTGCAATGATGTTGCTGAACTTTACTGCTCCTCTAATATTAATACAGACTGGCAGGTTGCAACAGAGCACTGGAAGTGCTTGGTAATGAAGCAGTGTTCCTTTTTATTTGGTGATGATTGATGCATGAAATTGAAGTTGTGAATGACAACTGCAGACAAGCACAAAAGGATGCCTGTAGCCAATGGAAGAGACATCACCACAACCGAGGACAGCATAATGGATGTGTCTGACAACAATTCATTGAGTCTGACTGTATATAAGCCACAGAGGACTACTGATGACATTTTGGGTTGCCATTTTGGGGGAGGAAGATTTCAACAACTACCCCTTATAACTTAGTTCCAAGGGGAAAGGAAACCTTGAAAACACATGTTAGGGGTAAACATAAGACTTAAGACTGGGATTGGGCCTTTGGGTCTATCCAGTCAAGGCAGAGAAATAACATCTCCAACACAGATGAAGCCACTATACTGCTTTTCACTCTGATTTTTCAGTATGCATTATATTTAGTGGCATAATATATTCTGCAAAGGTTATTTTAACCTGTCATTGCTGAATGAAAAAAATCTGCCACAGTGTCCCACTTGTTTAATTTATGTATTAGGCTAAATGTATTAATTTATGAAAAAATAATTCCCTATTAAATTGTCCTAAACTATATGATTCATTTGTCAATGATATACTTACATCTTGTTCCAATTCCTTCAGTTAATGTTGCCATTTTCTGATTTGATATGGACTTAATAAACATGGTGATGGCTATTTGTATGAAGATAACTCACATGATTTGTCTTGGGGTCTGGTGCAGATAGCCCTTGCTCTGATTTTACCATTAGGGAATCTTGCAGGAAGCAATTGTAGAGGCATGACAAACAAATTTCAGAGAAATTATAATTCTTTCAAAACAATGCTGGGTGAGTTCAGAGTATTGGCTCCTCAGCACTGACAATGTACAGCTCCAACATCAGTTACCTGTGGGTTTAAATAGGGAAAACAAAAGAGGACAAACAAGGAACAGGTGTGCAATAACTGTGTGTGTGTGTGTGTGTGTGTGTGTGTGTGTGTGTGTGTGTGTGTGTGTGTGTGTGTGTGTGTGTGTGTGTGTGTGTGTGTGTGTGTGTGTGTGAGCGTGTGTGTGTGTGTGTGTGTGTGTGTGTGTGTGAGACTGAGGGCATGTCTCCTACTGGATGACCGGTGACAATGGATACTAATGTAGGTGTCAAGTAGGTCTTCAGGAGGAGTATGAAGAACCTCCACTGAGTCACAAAAGCTCTAGAAATATAATGCTGTGCCAATATAACTTTGCTTGGCAACACTTGGCCAGATGTTCACCCCTGAATGTGCAAAAATCCGTCAACTGCATGCCAAGAGCTTTCCCACAAGAGGTTGTGACTAAAGCCTTTCTGGTATACTTAGGTCACAGAAAAACTTGAAGTTGAACTTCAAATCCTCCTTGTTTTATTTTATCTTCACTTGCTGTCAAACGTGCTTTCTACAATACATGAACCACATGCAAAATTTACATGTCCCCACCATTACCAATACCACAAGACAACGAGATGCAAGTATTGGAATGGAGTGAATTATCTTCCATTGAAATCTAAAACAAACAACAAAGCACTGTGGCCAGATTAAATAAAAAGGAATAAAAAGCAGTAGTGTTGGCAGTAGTGCTGGCAGTAGTACTCAAGGAGCAGAGACACAGCAGAGTAGCAGTAATAAACTGTTACAGGAACTAGGATCACTGAATGGGTGTTCCTATGGGCTTTGAATGGAAGGAGAAAGCAAAGGAAGCAAACAAGGCACATGCGCATGCAGTCAATAATCAGGTGATTGGAAGTGGGGCAGCTGTGGGTCTGTGTGTTTGTATGTCAGTCCCTCGAATATCCCCCCAAGCACGGTGCCTGGTGCAATGTGTCTACTATTTGGAAGAGAGGATCAATAGATTTGCATTTCTGTTTGAACTGAGTTAAGTGTTTTCAAGCTGTCTTTGCTTCATTTATTTTAAAATAATGCTTATTTTAGTCATTAAAGTAGCGTTATGTTCTTGATGACAGAAAATGTGTTTTTTTTGCTGTTGTATATTATACAATGGCAGAATTGTGAAGACATCCCCCAACAGTGGCCTCTACCATACATAGGCTCCATTGTACTTGGCGTTTATCTTATATCTATATTTCCATATATATACTCTCACAGGTAACTTTATTAAGTAGACCTGTCCAACTGCTCATTAGCCCAAATGTCGAATCAGCCAATCACTTGGCAGCAATTATTTAGGCATGTAAACATGGCCAAGACGATCTGCTACAGTCCAAACTGAGCATCTGAATGGGCAAGAAGGGTGATTGAAGTGACTTTGAATGTGGCATGGTTGTTGGTGTCAGACAGGCTGGTCTGAGTATTTCAGAAACTGCTGATCTTCTGGGATTTTCATGCACAACCATCTCTAGGGTTTACAGATAATGGCCTGAAAAATAGAAAATATCCCGTGAGCAGCAGTTCTATGGGTGCAAATGCCTTTTTGATGCCAGAGGTCAGACGAGAATGGCCAGACTGGTTAGCTGATAGAGCTGATAGAACGGCAATAGTAATTGAAATAACCATTTCAACCGTTACAACCGAGGTATGCAGAAAAGCATCTGTTATGTGCACAGATCGCACGTTGTGTTTTGCTTTTCCAGTTGTCTGACATCTGTAGGTGGACTCACTGCCAATCGTCACCTGGACATGGACAATCAACATCAGCGTGTTCCGCCAATTGGGTCTCGGAATGGCTTCACCAGCCCACCAATGGGGCGCTTTAGGAGGTGGATGTTCTTGGATAAAATATGAATACAAGGACGGACGAGAGAGAGACACCTGATTGTCATTCGGCAGAGATTTATCCGTGTAAAGTAGACTGGGGGGGAGGAATGTTGTGTGTGTATAGGAAGCTAGTCTATGTATGTTATACATTACATGTGGTGTATGTTGGTGGTTGTGTCAGGCCTCCTAAACCTAAGTGTATGTTCACCGTTCGTGTGGGAGGCTATGGTGGGATAGGTTCGTTTCTTTTGTTTGTAGTTATTTCTGTTGTATAGGTGTTAGGAAAGGGGGCGAGCGTCACCTTTGTATGTTTGTTAGGTTTAGGGGTTTGCTAGATAGGGTAGAGTTTTTTTTTTTCTTTCATTGATTTTATGCCGCCTGTGTCCCACCGGAGACCAATACATGAGTAAACAGAATGTTTATTGGCTGTAACATCTAGCCTGTTGAGCGGTTATGACTTTTATTAGTTGTAATGTCCTGTTTATCTGTGTTATGGCATGTTTGGTTCACTCTCTGGATATCAGTCTGTCTTTGGTCGCCATCAGTCTGTTTGTGTGCCGTTTATCGTATACCACCCTACACCCAGTAGCAATCCTGTGCACCTGTTGGTTACCCAAGTCTTGGTTCTATAACAGAACAGGGACGTAACAGCATCTCTGAATGCACAACATGTCGAATTTTGAGGCGGATGGGCTACAGCAGTAGAAGACCACACCGGGTGCCACTCCTGTCAGCTAAGAACAGGAAACTGAGGCTACGATTCGCACAGGCTCACTAAAATTGGACAATAGAAGATTGGAAAACTGAAACACGGCTGGATTTGTTGCACAGGTGGCATCCTAACACAGTTCCACACTGGAATTCACTGAGCTCCTGAGAGTAACCCTGTTATGTTAGACTAGACAGGTTAATAAAAAAAAACTCAACAGATAACCAAACCAGGGAAGGAAACCAGGCATAGACATACAACTTTAACTAACAAAGAAGACACTGTGAATTGGCGATATACAATGGGGAACAGAAATACTAACATATGACATCTGACACACACTGCTATGATAAATCTCAATAACAAAGAGTACCACGAGGATGGTGAATATTGACCAGGATTAACCAACAAACCAAAGTAACAAACACGATACGGGATAACTAGCGTGAACAAAGATAGAACACGCAGACAAAAAACCAGTAACTCAGACACACTGGGATAACAGGGGAGAATTATTAACAAACTGAAAGCATACGTGAACCAGGAAGTCAGGGAAATGAAGCACATAACTACGGGGATTAAATTCGCTGACTAAAACAAGACACAGGTGGGACCGATAATGACAGAGGCTGGGACACCAGGTACAGGGGTACAGAACAGACAGACAGAAGGGAAACCAAGGAAACTAGGAAACAAAACAGGACAAGGGCAGGGAAAACACTACCACGTGGACCAGGACAACATAGAATTTTATACACCTGTGGCCCTATAGATAGATAGATAGATAGATAGATAGATAGATAGATAGATAGATAGATAGATAGATAGATAGATAGATAGATAGATAGATAGATAGATAGATAGATAGATAGATAAAAAGACAGGGGTGCCTCTTTCTGATCCTGTTCATGAAGCCAAATTGTCGTGGAAATTTTCTGAAAATGGATAAGGACTCAGACGTGGTTAAAATGATTCATTTATTAAAAGATATAAATATATAAAAAGGACAAAGACAGACACAAGACAGACACAGACATGTGAGTCTCATTCAAGCATGACAACTCTGAAAGCAAGGGGGCAGTCCCCCTACTTATATACAATCCTAAACACAATTCAGCAACTCTAACAAGCAGGTTATCTTAAGCACAGCATGTTCCAAAACATAGATGCCCAACAGGCTACTTTGTCTTACATATGTGTATCTCCTAATATGGACTTCCCTAGGTTTTAGCAGAAGCAACTGATGTATCAGTTGAACGCAGGAAAGCTGAATGACCCAAGTATGGCGACTAGTGACAACCAGTTTTCAAAGTGCTCTTACGCTTTGCACTCCCCCTGACCTGGGTCACAGTATAGCACACATATGCATAATATATACTAAACATGGTTACACTGAATCACACTACTTCATTATTGTAGTCCTTCAGAATGACATCATAAAGTTCATAATGATCTCTTGTAATCTAAATGACATGACCTAATCAAGAATGACATAATTTCTGTCACAATAGATAGATAGATAGATAGATAGATAGATAGATAGATAGATAGATAGATAGATAGATAGATAGATAGATAGATATTGCAGGTCAGTTCCTCTTTTTAAGTTCTCAAATTTTGTTGCTGCAGCAACAACTAGTACTGCAAACTGATTTATTAGCCTTAAAATTCCTTGACACTGGAATCAACAAATCCTTAACTCTGATGGTGTGATGGTGTACAACGAAATTAACATCAAGAATCACCATTATAAAATCATGTCTCATGTCAATAGTAGCTAGCAGTGGTGTGTGAATTGAAATCAATAGCTTCTCCCCCATGGCATGGCTCAATATAGCCATAAAATGTAGTTACAATTGATAATCTAACATTACCGGAATGAATAACAAAGCACATAATTGCATAACAGAAAAATATAGACATGACAACATATTCTGTAAATTGTACTGTTTTGATATGATTATCTAGTGAACAGTGTCATGTAACTGCAACAGATAATCCATTAACTGTAAGTGCGTACACTCAGGCAAAGAGATGGAGGGTCATAGTGTGTGTGTGTGTGTGTGTGTGTGTGTGTGTGTGTGTGTGTGTGTGTGTGTGTGTGTGTGTGTGTGTGTGTTTAAAATTTTGTATTTGTTCATTTGTTTTTTATCACAATTCATAACAGGGTCCAAGCATTAGGGAAAATCGACTCTGATCTAGAATGTAACTCCTCATATTATTTGTGTGGGATCGGTACATTTATTTTCCAAACTTGATTCATTTGATGAAATTGTGCATCACTCAATTTACTCACACTCCCTTAAAAAGTGTATAAGAATATATGTCATGTGGTAGGCTACATGACTCTTCTGAGTCCTCCCTTTTGCTCTGTCTGTGCATGCATTCCTCATCTTGTTAATGTTATGTGCTACACTTGTCGCTTGTTGACATCTGTGCATGTATTTCAGTGTATCTTGTCCTTGTTCCTCTTCAGTTGTTAGACAAGTCACGTTGTGTTCGTCTGTGTCTGACTGTTTAGCGCTAAGCGCTATTATTGCAAAGCGCTATTATCACCAAAATAAAGTGAAAGCATTAAATGCTTTTCTTGCCTCAGCATCCTGCTTCAGCTCACTCACCATCATATGCCACACTGGAAATTCTCCCACTCCTGCTGATAGGCAAAGCCAAAGATGTACATTCAAAATTACAAGTACTCTACTGAAGACAGGCAGATGTGTTGCGTAACTTGAGGGGCTATATTTTATATCTTTTTATTTCTATCAGTAGTACATAAAATAATATCATTAGCATGGCATATATACATATACACTATAATGCCAATATTCTTCGCTCACCCATCCAAATGATCAAAATCAAGTGTTTCAATCACTTCCATGGCCACAGGTGTATAAAATTAGGCACCTGGGCATGCAGACTGTTTTTACAAACATTTGTGAAAGAATGGCTCACTCTCAGGAGCTCAGGGGAACTGTGATAGGATGCCACCAGTCGTGGCATCCTATCATAGAAATTTCCAGTTGTGAAATTTCCTCGCTCCTAAATATTCCACAGTCAATTGTCAGCTGTATTATAAGAAAATGGAAGTGTTTGGGCACAACAGCAACAGGCCACGTAAACTGATGAAGCAGGATCAGGGGATGCTGAAGGGCATATTTTGAAGAGGTCATCAACTTTCAGCGGAGTCAATCACTACAGACATCCAAATTTCATGTGGCCTTCAGATTAGCTCAAGACCAGTGCGCAGAGAGCTTCATGGAATGGGTTTCATGCAGGATGAGGTGGTGTAAAGCACACTGCTACTGGATTGTGGTGTAAAGCACACTGCTACTGGATTGGAGTAGTGGAGGAGTGTTCTCTGGAGTGACAAATCGGGCTTTTCCATCTGAATCTGGGTTTGGCAGTTGCCTGGAGAACGGTACTTGTCTGACTGCATTGTACGAAGTGTAAAGTTTGGTGGAGGTGGGATTATGGTGTGGGGTTGTTTTTCAGGAGCTGGGCCTGGCCACTTAGTTCTAGTGAAAGGAACTCTGAATGCTTCAGCATACCATGACATTTTGGACAATTCCATGCTCTCAACTTTGTGGGAACAGTTTGGAGCTGGCCCCTTCCTCTTCCAACATGACTGTATACCAGTGCACAAAGCAAGGTCCTTATATCGGGTTGAGTCCTGACCTCAACCCGATATAAAACCTTTGGGTAGAATTAGAGCGGAGACTGAGAGCCAGGCCTTCTCGTCTAACATCAGTATGTGACCTCACAAATGCGCTTCTGGAAGAATAGTCAAACATCCCCATAAACACACTCCTAAACCTTGTGGACAGCCTCCCTAGAAGAGTTAAAGCTGTTCTAGCTGCACAGGGTGGACCGACGTCATATTGAACCCTATGGTTAGGAATGGGATGTCACTTAAACTCATATGTGAGTCAAGGAAGGTGAGTGAATACTTTTGGCAATATAGTGTATATGAAGAGCACATAGGTTTTCCATACTGACAATATCAATAATGTATGGTGGTGATATATGAATTTTCTCAAAACCACAAATCACAAATCAAGGTGAAAATAAACAACATTCTTTTCCTCATTTTTTTTGCATATTTCCCTAACTTATTTATGGTTTACTGAACAGGTCACTTTCCTGCTTGCTTGAACAGCTGCTGCAGATATGACCCTTTCAAAAAGCAAGGTTTTGAGGACAAGTTTTGCATCACTTGCTGCCAATCCTCTCTCTGCTTATGAAGCTTTATGTTGACCCACTCAGTAGCCTTTGCCTGGGTCACATGAATAATTTATCTCAGTTTTAGCCTGGCTGTAACATGGTAAATATTCCATGCCCAAGGGCCTCCATTCAATACTACTCATCCCCTCAGTGTATCCTCTGACCATGACAATTGCCAGTCAGTGTCTGTATAAATTACTTGAAGCCTTTTTCTCAGAATTATATTTTCTAAATGTTTCCTGGCTTATTTCAGCTCACATGTTGATATATGAAATGTGAAGTAAATTTGATCCATTTTGGCTTTTATGTTTCTGCTTTCTCTCATCATATTTTTTTTCATATCTAATATCTAAATAAATTTCTTAGTTCAGAAACAAAAAGATAAAAGGTAAAATATTGCCGAATATATCCAATAAAGTAAGACCAAAAATCTTTTGCACAAAAGATAACCTAATGATTATTTCTTAAATTTCTATTGTTTAATCATATTACACATTCAAATTGTGAAATAAGGAATCTATGTGACATAATAGTTTTTCATCTGTACATTTTACAAGTAAACCTACATTTCACATTACAAATTCTCGTATGACGCATAAATGGAATTTTCTAGCCCATGAGAAAATGAGACAACCATATCTAGAACACATAATTATACTGCCTTTGTTAAAGGGTGAAAAGTTCTTTATCAGTGCATCACCTTTAATTGCCACAATTTAAACTTTCTAATTGAAAGGAAGCAATTCAGTAATATCAACATAAATTACACTGTAAGGTTACTGTATTCTCACAGTTTCTTCTGAGATAGCATTATTTATTGTCTCGGATTTTTCTCTAGATTGCTCTTTAGAAAGTGTGAGGGTAACTGTGTTGCCTTAGCAAGTTTGTGATCTGACATTTTTTCAAGGACATTCCACATGCTGCCAGGAACTGTCAAACAGAAGCATCTCAGTATAAAGAGGTGATAGGACACCAATTAGAAAGCCATCACTGACCAGAAGAGTCAGTGACACAGCTTGCCACAGGAAGTGGGATGCCTGACTTCCTGCGTGGGGTCACAGCTGTTTATAGAGGCAGTGATAATGCAGATTAACACAGGAGCCATTTAGAGTTAAAGAATACGGAACTAATTTAAATAGCAAAGTACTACTTCAATGTCATCAATGAATTTACATCATCTTAAACATCTGCCACAAGAACATAGATGTTGTAAAAGTAGATGAGCATGTGGGTGTCAAAAAAGATTATGCAAAATGAGGTGCACTGCTGTGAGCACAGCATTAAGTGTATCATAGAGGAATTTTCTCTATTGTCTGTGGAATTACTCCTATAGATACAATATACTGCTATAAAACTTGCCAATACCAAATAAAAATATTGTTTAATTTTTTTAATTTTTTATTTCATTTCGCTTAATTTTGTACATTCTGAGTTGAAAACAATTAAATTACTATATGCAGAAAAGTTAAGTATATTTATACATTTTGTAAATTAAGTACAGACTGTACAAAATAATGATTCTTGATTCCACTGATTAATAATTCCAATACTTGGCCCAAGACAATTATATTTTCTGATCCCCAGCCACTTGGCTGCCATGTAGTCAGACCCATTAATCTCCCTGGCTGAGTGCTGTGCCATATGTTAACAGGGAGGTGCCTTCTCACTCTGCCACTGGGCAGTGTAGTCAGACCCTTGCTAATCATCCAGACTATTGCATCTCCTTGGGCCAGATGTCATGTGCCCTCTGATTGTTGCTAACAGTTCAGCTGTTATAACAGTAGAAGGTTGATCGCGGATCTACGCTCAAGCCTTTGAACCACGAGAATGACTTCTTTGTAGGTAGCCCTAGCAGGCTACTAGGCGCTTTATTCAGTTGTGCTTAGAGCTGCTTTCTTTTTTGTTTGTGCAATATGGACAGTAAGCACTTTGCAGCTCTAGTCCCGCCTCCTGCTGCCTCTGTTCCGTCCATGACATCACAATAGCGCAGTACTCAGAACTGATCTCGCTGACATTACACAAGAAAACAAGGCTGAGCATTTACAAAATTGTACTTGTTCTTTTAATATTAATGGATACATTTTAATTATTTTACATTTCCTGTTGCAATATCAATGACATATTATCAATCATATTTTCTTCCTGTTTCCAATTACTCTTCACTGATTGGCTATTTAACATAATGGGTCAGTAATAATACTGAAAATTAATAGAGATTCAGTCTAATGTTAATGTTAATTTAGGGGCACATGTTTAATCAAAATCTGAGTAACACAGTCCCAAAGTTACAGTTTAGCAAGATTTTTTTTCATTGAGATTAAGGGAGGGTCAGAGAGTGTTCTGTTGTTCAGATGGGAACAGACACTCATTTGCTAAAATGAAGCATGTCTTGCTAGCATAAATCATGTTCTCTAATCCCTTTACTAATGCCACATAATATAAATTGTCTCCTATTTAAAGATCATACAATACAGGAGAGGACTAAGAAATCAATTTGTGTGTTGTTCTCTTTACCCGGAGCAGTCACTATTTGTTTTGAGATCTACACCTGTTGAAAAAAACAGATAACAGAACATTTCACAAAGGTAGGTGATTGTGATATAAAATTAGATGAAATATACCTTCACATTAACATTTATAACATATATATATATATATATATATATATATATATATATATATATATATATATATATATATATATATATATATATATATATTGTGACGGTGGGTGCAGCGCGAAGGACGAGACACAGAATCCCTCGATGGCAGCAAACGTCACGTTTAATAAAGACGTGTATTGCGCAATAGCGCACGATAAACACTAACACATTCAGCACAACGTGCAGACATAGACAACGACGAGCACAGGACACTGCGCGAGCGCACATTAAATAGACAAACCACATTAGCCCTACGTGATTACGAGACGATTCACAGGTGAGACACATTATTCACACGACATAGCCCTCACCACAGAGTTCACTGACGCAGACAAAGCACGTGGACAACGTTGACACACGCCCAAAAGGGAGGGGCCGGGGTCCTCAACGTGACATATATATATATATATATATATATATATATATATATATATATATATATATATATATATACACACACACACACACACACAGATGTTTGTTTTTTTTCTGTCTATTTTCATCCAGATTCATTTTAGCCATATCTCAGCCACAATGCCTCACTTAAAGGCAATGTGTATTTCAAAACTACCAGACATGCAGGATTGTTAAGAGTGTCTGAGAACTCAGAAGATAATGCCAAGGACTTACATCTGTGAATCATAAAGCCAAGTACTTACATCATCTACCTAATTAGTATGCTGCCTGACATAAAAAGAACACAACAATATGATATTCAACAAGAAGAGTATGGCCAGTAATTTTTTCTCAGGCACCAAATACAGCTTGGATTTGAACATGAATCACAGATGAAGAAAGTCTGGTCTGTGATCAAAGTCCTGTTCTTTTTCTACCACTAGAAAAGTTGCTCTACCCTTATTGCTATGCAGATTTGCAATTTTACACAGAGATAGTGGTTCTCACATTAATTTTGTCACTTCAGCATTATACCACAAAGGGTCTATTGTTAATAAGGACTACAATCAATGTCCTTCCAGGTATTTATTTCTGTGACTATATTAATGATTCTGGTCTGGTATAGGATGCTTTTATCATGTGGATACTTTAGATTGGTCTCTTTTGATTGGTTTTGATAGGAAATCTTTATAAATTACATGACCTTGCCAAGATAAAACAGATGGAATTCTGAGCATTATGAAGTTATTATCAGAGTAAGGGTTAGAATTAAGTTGGGACAAAGCTGGTGAAGTGAGCAATATTAGGCTAGAATTAGGTTTGGAGAAAACTCTATCACTCCCTCTCTCTGCTACCTCCCACCCCGATCAGATATCACAACAGGGCTCCATGCTGCTATTTTAAATATCATTTGTATAGCCTCATTACAATATCTAGATTTATGACATGTAAATAATCAGTTGTGCTATGTTTAATCCATACAAAGTTCAGCTTTTTAGAAAGCACTATATTATAAATGAAATGCATAAACACTAATTAACCAGTTACCTTTTCCCCTAAAATGTGTACAATTTCTACTGTATATGGTGAATCTCTAATAAATGCATTTTAATAAGGAATAAAGGTGGTTATAGTCATTTCAAGCTGTAAAATTTTCAAAACGTTATCCCAAAAAGACATCTATTGGGTGTATTAGAGATGATCAATTCAATATTGAAAGCCCTAAAATAAAGAGTAATTCTTTTTTATTTTAGAAAAAAAAAATAAAATGTTTGCTTGCTTTTATATACCTTGATGACTACTCAAGAGGATGATTTATCCATGTAGGAATGCTGTGTGTGACCACTGGAGATGTGTTCATTTAATGCACACAGATTTTATTTGTGTCATGAATGTCTTTTTAATTAGCCAGTTTAACAAATGAGGTTAAGACCATCAAGGGGCTCATTATGCTTAGTTAGGTCTCAAAATCCCAGTTGTGTATATAGACACGCTCATATTGTTGTGATATCATACAGGAGGATAGATGCAGATATATTATTTGATAGTGCAGTCACATAGATTGTAATTATACATGCTCACATGCACCCAAGTTTCAGCTATCTTGGGCACTGGACATTACACAGTCACTGTAATACTGTACTCTAGTCTGGTTCTCTCTGGTACTATGGCTGATTTCTATCCACTAAGACTATTGCTCAATAACTGAAAAATAATACTACGATTTACTATCATTATGTATTACTATTATTTTATTACCATAAGTATGGTTTTGGCTTATAGTCCAGGCTCATTATTTTCTAGCCATTCTCTATACATACATCTATATTCTGTTAACCTATTTGTACTATTTGTACTGTACTATTTGTACTGTACTGTGCTCTATTATTTATACAACATGCTCTGCAATTTAGTAAAACAATGATGAGTACATGAGTCAAGGTTAAAATCAGCAGGTCTCATTCACAATACCTATTCACTTGTTGATAGCTCTTCAGAAAGAAGATGAAAGAAGTGTAAATAAAAATTCTCAGACCACATTAATACCAGAGGCACAAAACAAGCCAGAGAACACCACCACTATAATACAACAGAGCTTTTCCTCATAGCGCTTCTGAAATTAAAACCATTTTCACCTTCATTCTCTTGAAGAATGGCTAAAGCTATTTCTGATCCTACCACCTGATATTTTTTGGTGGCTTTAACAAATTAGAAGCAACCAACTTAATCCCTCATAACCTGGTCTGCTTATGCTTTTAAGACTTGTGGTTTCACATAAAGGCCTTTGCTTAGCCAGTGACTCTGTGTGTACTGCAGAGCCAAACAAGAAGAGTACCCCCTGATGATCTGCTTTATGTTTGCTTTGGTTGGTCCTGGAGGATCATGCTGTTTTAGAAGACCCTGTTGCTGTCGGCAACAACATCTGCCTTGTGAGTGTGGGGCAAGTCTCTTTAGAGCTGCAATGCCATTTAACAAGACATGAGGGATTTGAGTCAATGAGTTCTCAATGTGCTGAACTTGATCACTGCAATGAATCTAAATACGATGAGAGCTTTTTACAGCCTAGTCACACAGCTTGCAGCCTACTTTCAAAACTATGCCCTACATTTGTATCACAGTGAAGTCATTGTTCGTTTTCTTATGAAAAGTTCAAATAAATGTAGTGAAACTATCAAATTATACTTTGAATAACAAGCTCAAACAATATTATGATATAAATATAAAAATCTATTCTAAATAAGGTAATTACAATATGAATGTTTACACCCGAATCTGTCAAATAAAGTACCATGAACTGTCTTTATGAGCAAGAATAATCATAAACACAATGCACATTAACCCTAAGCCAAAAAGTGTTTTCAGAAGCTACTAGTACATGCTCTTGGTCCTATAAAACAACACTACTTCCCTGAAGCTAATACACTCACAAGAATGATGCTTTGAGGTTTTAAACTATGATGCAATTCATGTTCATGCATCATGTAATTAGATTTGAATATATAAAAGCTGACTTTTTCAAATTACCCTGACGAACATTTCTGTGTGTCCAGAGAGTCATTAATGTTTATATATTATGTGCATTTACTTTAACTTTGATGTAATTGATAAAAGCTTTTCACTTCACTCTGGCACAATTCTTTATGATCCTTTATGCAGAGTCTTGCTAAGGATCAAAGAGTGTTCCCAAAGGTAATAAAGATGTATTTAAAATGAGCTTGCATTGAACGATATATTAAGTAGGTGAAAAACATCAAATTTGTACATTGATAGGCAATGGCTTTGGTTTGCAGAACTACATTGGCAAGTATAAAAATTACTGGGTGACTTTTTTATTTTTTATTAAATTTATTTTTTTTGTAGAACTATCTCCATTTCATTTTGTTACGCCGATGGTCAGCTTGTGAACATGGCCATTTATTTTTTCTAATCGTAGTGATACACTGCTGTCTTAAATAACTTGGAGCTTACCAATTCATGCATCTATCCATTTACATCTGCTTATCAGGGACCAGGTCATGGGGGGCAGTAGCCTTAGCAAAGAGGCCCAGGTTGCCCTCTCCCCATTAACTCCAAACTCCAAATTAACTTTTTATTTAAACCAACATTATAACTTTCAGTTCCTCATGTTTGAGGATATTTTTATGAATGCATTATCTTCATCTTGACACGTTAATTAGCTGTGTGGTAATTATTGATTGCCCTATGAAACAATAAAAATTTAAACACTGCAAAGATATCACCATTTCAGTGGTAAAGGTGTGCACTCAATCTATCAAGGTAACATGCATCACCAAATTACTTCTTTAGATTTCATATAATGCAAAGAATATCACTAGCTACCAGGATCTACATAGCCTTGACATGAGAGTATAGGAATATCGAGAACTAAACATTTTGGTCTCACTCACTGGTTTGGACATGCATTACACCTTTCTAGATTAGGCCTCTCCTTTTTGTTCGTTAACTGATATCCCTGTCTGTTGTCTGAGTAATCCTTGGGCTGACTCAACATTGCTATTATGCTCAGTTATTCACTTTGCTCATCATTAATTAAGACTGCTTTGTCGTAGCTTATTGACCTTTGGCACTGGGGATTTTGATGAGCTGTTAGGACTACATGAAGCCTAGCTGAAATCTTGGCTTTCCCCTCCCAATGCACCCACATTTCTCATGCACAGTGTTTGATGCACAAATGCCCTCTTCTAATTAAATGTGACCTGCACTTGAGCTAAGTGACATTTTACTGAAGGCTATCAGGTACCTTGAAGACGAGATGACATTCCACTTTCCATTATAAGGGATTACATCAGGTTAGGGGACTCTAATATAGCTGGCCCTTCAGAGTTTTTTAACTTTGCACAATCAGTCATTCTGATGTGCAGTCAGCTTGGAGGAATCAAAAGGATTTGGAGCTTAATGCACAGCTTAGCCACTATATCCCAACTGTCAGCACAATCCAAAGTTCGGCAGTAAATCATTAATAAAATAATGTCATCAATTCTTGCTTGCATGGTGTTACAACCAACAGCAGCTCATTAATGCTGAGGTCACAACAGGTAGTATAGTGAAAGGAAAAACACACAAAACTAGCATTTTTATTGAAATCCACTATGATCAATTTGCATTTGTGCCTTTGTGAGCCTATTTCTCACTCCTTCGCTGACTGCATCATCAGACCTCTGCTTTCTGCTTTGCTTTATTTAGGATGGACAGTAAAAACACTCTGCCTCACCCCTTGCCTTCTTTACCCCCATTACTGTCATCACAGTCAGATTTAATTAAATGGGATTGATGAGAATCATTGAGGTATCTCATGCAGCAATCAGACAATTTTTTTAATAATATACATAAGCAAAGTGTATTCTTCAATAATTACACTTAAATTTTATTATAGTTTAGGCTTTATTAGTGTATGTATTTGAAGACACTTGCAGATTTGTTATTTTAATTTATAATCATATTTCTGCTTAAGCCAGTATCATTAGCTCTTTGTATTTTCCACTTTGAAAATAGCAGATGATTCTTTTAAAATTAATTTGGTAGATTCTGTGTCTCGTCCTTCACGCTGCACCCACCGTCACAGAACGACGAGCCTTCCCGAGACACCAACACCGATGCCAGGCTACAAAAAGCCAAAGAAGGGCAAGAAGCCCAGCCAGCGACATCACCACGCGTCGTCCTCCCCCCGCGCCACGACTCTACGCCGACTCTGGCGCAGCTGAAGCGGGACCCAGATTGCGCCTACATGCTGTGCGCAGCTCGGGAGACCGCTATACCCGAGTTGGCGGAGGAGTACCGCAAAGAAGCGGTACGGGTGTGGCAGGAGAGACATCCTTCGCCTTCCCGGGAACTCTCGCCCGTACGGGTAAGCGTCCCCGAGCTCTACGGGACAGGGACGACACCAGAGGGTGAGCTTGAGGAGGACTCCTCCCCGCACCACGATACCACGCCCACGCTGGAACAGCTGGAGCAGGATCCAGTGTGTGCTGCTCAGCTGTCCGCGGCTCGTGGGTGTCTGGACCCCGATGTGGCGGAGATGTTCCGCGAGGGCGCGGTACGGATCTGGAAACATTTACACCTGTCTCCTTCCCGCGCCCTCACGCCTCGGGGTGTGGGCGCCTGTGTCATCGGCGCCACCGCCTCTACTCCAGAGGAGGAGTTTGGGGGGGGAGACTCGGAGGAGGAGGATTACCTTACGCCTGAGGACTCCGCCTCCACGGTGGACTACGGTGGGGGAGAGGGAGAGGATGAAGAGGACTACCCTCCGTCCGTTTGCTCTGCCCCCACGGTGGACTACGGTGGGGGAGAGGGAGAGGATGAAGAGGACTACCCTCCGTCCGTTTGCTCCGCCCCCACGGTGGACTACGGTGGGGGAGAGGATGAAGAGGACTACCCTCCGTCCGTTTACTCCGCCCCCACGGTGGACTACGGTGGGGGAGAGGGAGAGGATGAAGAGGACTACCCTCCGTCCATTTGCTCCACCCCCACGGTGGACTACGGTAGAGGCTACGAGGAGGAGGAGGGGGAGTACGAGGAAGAGAACCGACCTCTGTCCGTGCATTCGGGCGTCTCCGAGTGCACGGACAGCGAGTTCAACTCGGAGGAAGAGGGCAGTCCGCTCCCCTCTGAGTGTTCTACCGGGACTGTGAGGGGGAGGTGGACTCCAGAGATGGGTCCATCCCCTGGTCGCTCCGGAGAAAGCGATATGGACTACTCCCGGGGTGGCAGCCCGGAGCAGCCCATGAGCTGGAGCCAGGGCAGTGAGGCGATGGAGATGGAGGAAGATGCGCACACTGTCGGCACCAGAGGGCGGTCGCGAGGCGAGTGGGAGGTGTCTTACGGTCAGCTGGGGGGGGAGTCCAGCCACGCTGCACCAAGCGCTTCCACCGGCCGCGCTGCACCAAGCGCTTCCACCGGCCGCGTTGCACCAGGCGCTTCCACCGGCCGCGCTGCATCAAGCGCTTCCACCGGCCGTGTTGCACCAGGCGCTTCCACCGGCCACGTTGCACCAGGCGCTTCCACCGGCCGCGCTGCACCAGGCGCTTCCACCGGCCGCGCTGCACCCAGCAGAGGGTTTGCAGCAAAGGCAGGAGGGGGAGTGCCCACCGCAGCACCAGCAGCTCCCGGTCTCTCTCCCCTGGCGCCTGTTACGTGTTTGTCTGTTCCAGTGTTTGTAAGTCTGCCCGTATGTATACCAAACCCCCTTTTCCCGTTCGTGCCTATGTGTGTGAATGTACCTGTGTGTGTATTCGTGTCTGTTCCGTTTAATGTGTCTAATGTCTTCTCCCCGGTCTTCCAAGGGAGGGTGTGCTAGGCGATTCGTGACGGACGCTTCGTCAAGGGCAGTCACCTCCTAGACCAGGCGTACTCAACTAAATTTGTCCGCGGTCCAATTTTGGCAGATACCTGTGCCCTGAGGTCCGGTGCGGCGGGGGTGGCGAACGTAAGTTGTTGAGCGGGCGGGGGGAGGGGGGGGGTAGTGGTAGTAACACCCCTCAAAACAGGGGAATGAACATTTACCTGACCAATTTTAATGTTGCTATATGTTTCAGGTTTGAAAAGTGCTGGAATTTAGGTACTTTAAAATGCTTGAAATTGTAACTACTTGGTTTCACAACAAATAGCTGTCTGACTGAATAGTTCTCTTGTATTAGGTTAACAAATACGAGCCTCTTGTAATTCCAGGACGAAACATGAGAGAACGTGAAGACGTGAAGATGGGGCGTTTTTTAAATAAACAACCAATAAATAATGTGATAAAAAGCGAATTATTTCGAGTATATGTATAAATATTTAACTTAATTATGTTTAACATGCTGGGAAATATTGAAATGGACCTTGAAAGTGACGTACAAGTGCTTTAATTCCACCTTATAAAGGTGTATGAACCCTGAAAACGTGACTTTGTTCATTGCGCTGAAGCGCGGCGAGAAGTTACAAAATTCGAGAGGTGCACGACCTCTCGAACCGACAGCGCGCGAGACACTCGCGCACACGCGGAGCCACAGCGATTACGTCATTTTCGCCGCGCGGACCCTCGCGCCGCTCGCGAAGCGTCAACCAGGCAGGCTTGTTGTTGAGCGGGGTGGCGAACGTAAGTTGTTGAGCGGGGGTGGCAAACGTAACACTCGTGACTGAGTGTTTTTTTCAATAGCCCTGAAATAAATGCTACGGTTTTGTTTTGGTCCGTATCCAGTTAATCAGGAATGAGATTGGGTCCGGACAGGACTGCGTTCGGGTCCGGATCCGGACCGCGGTCCGCCAGTTGAGTACCCCTGTCCTAGACGCAGGACTGAGCGCGTCGGATCCGCCCATCGTCGTGGGTTCGGGGCACTCGGTCCTGTTGGCACCCGTCCTGTTGGATGGGTAGTGCCCTTGGAGGGGGCGTCTGTCACGTTGAGGACCCCGGCCCCTCCCTTCTGGGCGTGTGTCAACGTTGTCCACGTGCTTTGTCTGCGTCAGTGGAATTCCGTGGTGATGGCTATGTTGTGTGAATAATGTGTCTCACCTGTGAATCGTCTCGTAATCACGTGGGGCTAACTATTTGTGGTTTGTCTATTTAATGTGCGCTCGTGCAGTGTCCTGTGCTCGTCGTTGTCTATGTCTGCACGTTGTGCTGAATGTGTTAGTGTTTATCATGTGCTATTGCGCAATACACGTCTTTATTAAACGTGACGTTTGCTGCCATCGAGGGATTCTGTGTCTCGTCCTTCGCGCTGCACCCACCGTCACAGTTATGTAATATAAGCATGGCCTCCATACGGTAAAATCTTCATTCCTATCATCTAACAGAAAAATGTGAAAATAATCCAAGATTGCCATTTAAACATGTATTGAGTCTAACTAGGAATCATGCTGAATACGATACTATTCCCACAGGAATGCAGCAGTATTAATTTTATGAAGCTCTTTAATAAGATTGATAAAAATTAGGGAAAAAAATGCCATGCTATCTTAGACCCTGTCGAACTATAAATGTACTCTGGCAGCTGTCTGGTCAGCTCTGATGCTCTTTAGTTATTTTCCTCACTCAGTCATCAAGAGCTTATTTCCTTGGTATATTCTTCCAAATCCTCCACATGTATACTGGATGTTGTACCAGTTCGTCTACTCAAAGTAGTTACTAACTAGTAATATTGATCCTTTGCTCATTATAATTCTCTGAGCCTAGGATACATCTCCAAATAATTTAAACTTGCAGTTATTAAGCCACTAACTAAAAATCTGATCTTAATCACCATGAACTGTCCAACTAAAGGACAATCTCTAATCTGTCATTCATCTACAGAAAGTAGTTTCTTTTGCGGACAGAATATGTCCTCCAGATATTTCAGTCTGGATTTAGACCCCAAAACAGCACCGAAATCATGCTGACTAAAATAGTTAATGATCCCTTAATATCCTCCTATAAAGTATAAATTTATTTTCTTATACTCTTAGACCATATTGCTGCTTTGACACCATTGATCACAACATTTTACTGAATATGCTGGAGACGCTCATTGTGATAAGAGGTCAAGCACTCTCCTGGTTCAAATCCTACCTGACAGATCATTACAGATAATTAATGCTCATATAGCAATATTGATTAATTATGAATAATTATAACCACTGATTTTTCACAGAAATTTTTGATGACTGTAACAGGTGAAATAATGTTAGTCCCATAATCAGTCCCATAACCCGAGAGTGAAATTCAGAGTCTGCGCAGTGACCTAATACCGTGGGTTAAAATACATTTGCCACAGTGATTAATTTAGTGAAAAAATGCAAATTTGATTAACAGATATCTACAATTTAACGTGCATATTTTATCATGATTGCATGGGGGTACTCTCTGCATTAGGTCGCGGGAATGTGTGTGTTGTCCTGTTTCCATGTGTCTTTAAGCTCCGCCCATACCTAAACACCCGACGCAAGCCCTTTTTATCTGTTTTCGGTTAGGGAGAGAGGTTACTTAATTGTACTTTATTTTATGAACAGGTTAGTTAGTATTTAATTTGATCCATCTTTTGTTTGTGTAACGAAACCACCAGGCAGAGCAGGATCCAATTGTGGAGTAAAATACTTTTATTTTAATATATTACATTCTTCACAGGTATGCAACGAGAGTAGTACACAACTGCTATGAGCATTGAAGTGTGAAGCGGGGAGTCAAGCCGGCCCAGGGTCACAACAGGAAAGCAAAAGGCACCAAGGTGCTAGGCTGAGGGAGAGGTGTACGAGGAAAACAGAGGTCAGTTCATGGGAGGGCAACAGAGTCAAGAGAACATGGCATGAGACAACAATACTTCGCAATCCCACAGCGTTACTTCTGCCTTTAAATAGTCAAGGAGGACCTGAGGAAAATGAGAAAAATGAGGACCTGAGGAAATGAGAAACAAGTTCGTGATTAATAGCCTGGAGGAGGGGTTATGTGTTGTTCCTGACAGTTTGTTGTTTTGAGTTTTGTCAAATCCCTTTTTGCCAGCTATAATAAAAAACATTTAATTCACTCCACATTCCATCCTTTCGTCTGTTTTTTTCATATCTTATGGATGACACTATTACTGGAAGAAAATGGCATGTCCTGCATCTAAAATTCTAAAATGGATAAAAATGCAAGCAAATATACAGCCAAAAGTATTCTCTCACCTTCCTTGGCTCACATATGAGCTTAAGTGACATCCCATTCCTAATCCATACTGTACTGGGACAGCTTCAACTCTTCTGGAAAGGCTGTCCACAAGCATGGAGCATAGAGTTGTACAAAATGTCTTGGTATGCTGAAGCACTCAAGAGTTCCTTTCACTGGAACCCAGCTCCTGAAAAACAACCTCACACCATAATCCCCCTGCCACCAAACTTTACACTTTGCCCAATGCAGTCAGAAAAAGAAAAACCCCCAAACCCAGACTCGTCTAACAGATTGCCAGATGTAGAAGAGTGATTCGTCACTCCAGAAAACGTGCCTTCACTGCTCTAGAGTCCAGTAACGGTGTGCTTTACACCACTGCATCTGACGCTTTGCATTGCACTGGCTGGGATGCAGCTGCTCGACCATGGAAACCCATTCCATGAACCTCTATGTGCACTGTTCTTGAGCTAATCAGAAGGTTGCATGAAGTTTGGATGTCTGTAGTGATTGAAAAAAGTTGCAGAAAGTTGCAGACCTCTTCGCATTATGCACTTCAGCATCCTCTGACCTCGCATCGTCAGTTTACATGACCTACCATTTTGTGGCTGAGTTGCTGTCATTCCCAAACACTTCCATTTTCTTATAATACAGCTTGACAGTTGAATGTGGAATATTTTCGAGCGAGGAAATTTCCCGATTGGATTTGTTGTACAGGTGGCATCCTATAAGTTCCACGCAGGAATTCAAGGAGCTCCTGAAAGCTCCCCAATTCTTTCACAAATTGTAAAAGTAATCTGCATGCCTAGGTGCTTAATTTTATACACGTGGCCATCCCCAACAGGAGCATATCCGATCACTCCTACAATAACAAAGTACCTGACTGAACGCATGTATGAAAACATTCATATGTTTGAATGGGGAGGGGTAGTGGGCCAATCAATTAGCTGCATTACCAACAAGCTGACACCTTCAAAATGATTTATAGCTGTTCTAACCAATAGTTCACTCAAAGCTGAAAAGACTTAACACCTCACTTGCCACAATTCGTGAATGCTTGTCTTTGAGAAGGACATGCGTTAAACAACAAGCCAGTTTGGTTGTAAACATGCTAACCTAAGCCAGGCTAAGCTTGAATAAGCTAAGCTTTCCAGTAGAGGTCTGCACTTCCGCGGTAGTCCCGCGGATCTCGCAGGACCCGTCAGAAACCCATTCCATGAACCTCTATGTGCACTGTTCTTGCGCTAATCAGAAGGTTGCATGAAGTTTAGATGTCTGTGGTGATTGAAAAAAGTTGCAGAAAGTTACAGACCTCTTCGCATTATGCATTTCAGCATCCTCTGACCTCGCATCGTCAGTTTACATGACCTGCCACTTTGTGGCTGAGTTGCTGTCATTCCCAAACACTTCCATTTTCTTATAATACAGCTTGACACTTTGCACTCCCGCGGTAGTCCCACGGATCTCACGGGACCCGTCAGAATATCTTGCGGCGCGGGACAGAATTTAATTGTTATTGGCAGAAGCGGGAGTTTAATTAAAAAAAAATCCCGCAAATTAATAAATAATCTAGAAAACATTAGAATTTTACATATTCCAGCTTTGACATAACCCATCCATTATATTTACTATACTGTAGGGACTTGGATATCCCCGCATGATAATGATTGAGCCACGGCCATTTTTCTCCGGTCGCACTGTCTAAGCGAAATCAGTTATCGCAAGCGCGCTGTAAAAAAATCGCTGTTTTCATTGGTTTGTAGGAGGTTCTTCCCAGAGTTTTCGTAATATGATATAATTGATTGACCGCTTTCTCTCATCCCGTTAGATGAATTCGCATTTCACGCTTCTGTTTCTTTTTTCACGTTTAGACCGTTCAAAAACATAGTGGGACTGTTCAAAAGATATTAATGGATAAGTGGACCGTTACATTATATTCTTGTTTATTGTTTCCTTAAGTTTTATCCCAGTCTGTACAGTTTAAGGTAGTTTTTTAAGGGTCCCAAGACAACGTGTTGGTCCGATGAACCATGATAACAGCAAGCACGGACTTGTGGCGGGCGGTTGTGGGATTAAAACACTACGTGGCAAAATCTTATTGAATACCATCTGCGAAAATCAACACTATTAAGGTAACATCCGATTGCCAAATACACAAAATGGTGCCTAACAGGTTGTAATCCACAAACTCTGAACATACTCCATCAGGATTCCTAAATATTACCTGGATGATGTTGTACAAAAGGAGCTCTATATTACACAGCTGAATCCACCACCACTGTCCATACTAGCAGAATCGCCCTGCACATCTTCCAGCTGTCGCCAGTCCTAACAGATCAAAGGGGTGTGTCAAAATAAAAACCCCAATTACCAAATGCTTGGGAGCGAACAAAATCAAAGTCATTTTTGTCTGTATTAGAAGCTCTCAAATGGAAGCAAAATTATGGAAATATAAGCTTGGAGGTATATCAACATGTTGGCCCAACTGTCTTCTTCAGTTTGAATCCTGAATGATCATTTTCCTAAACGTACACCTTGAGATAACTCGTGTTAAAGTGTCCTGTGTGTCAGGAGTTTTTTTGTTCAGTTCCCAGCATAAGTCACAGACAGTTGACTTTGAGTGGTGCGGTCTACATGCAAGCAGAGTGTGCACCTTGGAAAACAATAGAGAACATCCTATTTTCAGCAAAGTGGGGGAGGGGGTGAGACTAAGCAGGAACTCTAACACATGATAAATGTAACCATTATGTTCTTTGCTATATAACCTAAAGACATGTACTTTGTAACTCAAAGATCTTCTGGACTTCGGTAGACGTATCTCTCCTAATATATATATTGGTAAATATAAACTGCTCATCACAAAATCTTATCTGAGTGAATATTCTTCAATGCACAAAACAAACACGCAGCAGTGAGACTCCAACAAAGTTCACTCAGATATTCTGGAGCAAGACCATATAATGCCTTATAGATCAACAGAATTTTTTTTATCAATTCGATATTTAACCAGAAGCCAATGCAACACCGAGAGTAGGACTAATTGAATTTTCTAGCCCTAATGAGAACTCTGACTGCAGCATTCTGTACAAGTTGGAGTTTCTTTAGGGACTTTTTAGAGAATCCAATTAAAACACTGTTACAGTAGTCCAATCTTGATGAGACAAAAGCATGGACCAGTTTCTCTGAATCGGATAACGAAAGTAAATGTCTCAGCTTTGCAATATTATGTAGATGGGGAAAGGCAGCCTTAGTGACATTGCATGTGGGTATTACTGAAAAACCATCTAGGTTAAGAAGAATATTAGACCAATTGCTTCTTGCAGCTTGGGTCCAAGAAGCAACATATTAGTCAAAGTCAAAGTCAAAGTCAACTTTATTGTCATTCAGACTTTACACAAGTGCACAGCTGAACGAAATTGCATTTCTCCAAACTCCAGTGTTAAAGCACCAGAGCCCAGAGTGGCCGCTGCAAGTAGTGCGCCGCCGATTATCAATCAATCAATCAGTCCCTAAAACTAGGGAGTTTTTCCTTGCCACTTTGGCTTGCCTTTGGCTTGCTCACTGGGGGCTAGGACTCGGCACTTGTAAAGCTGCTTTGTGACAACAACTGTTGTAAAAAGCGCTATATAAATAAAATTTGATTGATTGATTCTTATCGGAATTTAGAAGAAGAAAATTAGATGACAGTTTTTTTATTTCCTGGACGCAGTTCTCAATATTGTAGTAGTACTGACATCGGGTTATAAGATATATACAACTATCATCTGCATAGCAATGGAAGCTAATATGTCTACACATGAATATGCCTAGTGCTAGCATATATAATGTGAATAATACGGGACCCAGTTCAGATCCTTGTGGGACACCATTTTTTACTTTTGTGTGTTCTGAACATTCACTATTTCCAAGGACAAATTTGAAACAACCTGTCAGGTAGGATTTGAACCAGGGAGGTGCTTATGCCAATGTCTCCAGCCTATCCAGTAGAATGTTGTGGTCTAACAGTATAAAAAAGGAAATGTATTTGTCACGCTACAGATCCTCCTCCCTTTGCGGCGTGTTCATGTTGTCTATGTCGAGTTATGGCCGTCTATGTATTTCCGTGGGTGTGGTTGTGTCTGAGCGAGTTCGTTGTCTTACCTGTGGCTTGTCTCATGATCACTCGGGGCTTATGTGGTTTGTCTATTTAAAGTTCGCGCAGTGTCCCGTGCCTGTCTTTGTCACAGTCACTTACGTGTGTAAACATTTTATGTTCTACCTGCCCTGTCAGCGCTTTTGTTATAATAAATTGTAACATAGGTGTATGGAAGATTGGACTCTGTGCCTCGTCCTTCTCCCTGCACCCAAAGAAGGGGTAAAGGCCCAGTAGGCACCACCATACCTGTCCCCATGCACATCGCTGTGAGACCCTTGTGACCCTCGCCAAGATGCAGCAGGATCCCATGATTGCGAGTCTGCTGCGTCAAGCCCAGGTCGTGAAGGAGGAGTCAATGGCAGGGTACTTCCACCAAGCCGCTCTGAGGATATGGAGACACCTCTCTTCCACCAGAGACTCCTCGTCTCTGAGAGTTGGCTCCGTAGAGCTCTGCACGGCGGAGAAGAACCCCAAGAGTGGATTTGAGGGGGAGGAGTCGGAAGAGGAGAAAAACTCCCCTCAGACCTCACAGAGTGTGAGGGAGAGGAAGGCAGTCTGCCTCTGTCTGAGTACTTGGAGGGTGAACCGTACACTGAAGGGGAAGAAGTGAGCCCACCTCCATCGGAGTACTCTGGGGAAACTGTGAGGGGGAAGAGATGCCCGATGGAGGGCGCTTCTCCTTCCCCCTCTGAGGGGAGCATGATGGACTGCTCCCGGTGCGATACCCCGGAAGAGTCCATGACGTGGAGTTTGGGCATTTTGGAGGAGGAGATCGAGACTGAGAAACCCACGAACGCAGCCAGGCCAGGGGAGGGACCACCAGGAGGAGGTCAGATTCCCCTGTGAGGTTCTCGGAGGGAGGAGAGCGAACATTGGCAGATGTACCCTGTGGCGCACCCGCTGAGGGCTTCCGAAGAGACTGGTCGCATGCCCACCAAGAGAGCTGCAGGGGCATCCGCCAACCGTGCCGCACCCGGCAGAGGTCCGCCCTCGGTGGAGGGCAGGAAGGGAACTGCCCACTGCAGCGCCTGCAGCTCAGGGAGTGTTTCCCCCTCTGACAACCTTCCTCCAGGCGTGAATCCTGGCTCCGTTTTTGTGTGTGTCTGTTCTAGTGTTTGTATCCATCCCTGTTTCTCACAAATCCCCCTTTCCCTTTTGTACCTTTGTTCATTAATGTTCCTGTTTGTGTTTTTGTGAACATGCCGTTGTGTGTGTCTAATGTCTTTTCCCCTGTCTTCCCAGGGAGGGTATTCTAGGCTGGTCTTGGTGGACTCTCCACCGAGGGCGGACATCTCCCAGACGCATGACCGGCGGCTCCAGACCCGCCCATCGATGTGGGTCCAGTGCGTTCATCTGTGCTGGCACCCCGGGACAGGTAGTGCCCTTGTTGGGGGGCTCTGTAATGCTACAGCCCCGGACCCCTCCCTTTTGGGCGTGTGTTCATGTTGTCTATGTCGAGTTATGGCCATCCATGTATTTCCGTGGGTGTGGTTGTGTCTGAGCGTGTTTGTTTGTCTCACCTGTGGCTCGTCTCATGATCACTCTGGGCTTATGTGGTTTGTCTATTTAATGTTTGCGAAGTGTCCCGTGCTCATCACTTACGTGTGTAAACGTTTTATGTTCTACGTGCACTGTCAGCATTTTTGTTATAATAAATTGTAATGTCAGTGTGGAAGATTGGACTCTGTGCCTCATCCTTCTCAAGAGATTATTAGCTTCTACTGTAGCTAAATTTTTTTTTTTAAGAGATTATTAGCTACTTTAGTCAGTGCAATTTCGATGCTGAAATAACTTGATCTGTTACGATGACAAACTATTTGTCTATAAAAACAAAAAGGGTATCTAGAACTGTGCGAAATGTTGGACAGGTCATGGGGATTGAGCCCAGTTTTTTTAATTAGTGTAAATGATTTAGGGATGTAGCCTTGGCTTAGAGAAATGATATTTGTAGTGAGCAAAGGTTCTATATTATTAGCAAGTAGTTCTTGTTGACGCTGCTTCCTGCTGATGCTGCTGCAGTGTTTTTGTAATTTCATGATTGTTTTTCTAAATTTTGTACAATTCCTAAGTCTTTGCCTTCCTAGAGATTTTTTAGTTACCTGTTCCTGCCACTGGAAATTAGAAAGTTTAGAATGCTGCGTCAGCTGTGGATGTGCCAGGGACAACTAGTACCTCCGCAGCACCCCTCAAAGTCAGGGGAAGGAACATTTACCAACCACAATCTGGTCTCATTTGAGCTACATCTTTAACTGAATACTCGCTCGTCTCCTCGGCATTGTATAAAGTGCTCCATAAATTCATCAACCACAACAGTTTATTGAAATGCTCCCAGATTTAAGAACTTTAGCCTACTCACCATTAGATCCAGAAGAGTTAGACAGTCTAACCTACTACTTAGAGAATACCTGCAGATCAGCTAGATATACAGTTGTGATCAAATTTATTCAACCCCCAATGCTGCGAAGGGTTTTATGGAATTCAGTGCACATTTGTAATTGTGTTCATAATGAAATCTTACAAGGACTTGTTAAAGAACTAAATGCAACTAAGATAGCATCAATTTTTTTTGTCATAAAGTATTAAATGGCCTTTTTGTGATTTCTTCATTGACACAATTATTCAACCCCTTTACGACTACCACTCCTAAGAACAGAGGTTCATTCCAGTGTTTTCCATCAGGTATTGAAAACATCTGTGGATGTCAACGAGCAGCAATCAAGCATGATAAGCACCAATTAGGCAGATTTAAAAGGACTGTGATACTCAGCTCCTTCTAGACATCTACTGGTGTGTTTCCAAGCATGGTGAAGGCAAGAGAATGGTCCCAGAAGACAAGAGAAGAGGTTATTGCTCTTCACAAGAATGGCAATGGATATAAAAAGATTGCGAAGTTGTTAAATATTCCAAGAGACACTATCGGAAGTATCATTCGCAAGTTCAAGTTAAAGGGCACAGTGGAAACGTTACCTGGTCGTGGCAGAAAGAAGATCCTGACCGCGACTGCTGTGCGCTACCTGAAGCGTAATGTGGAGAAAAATCCCCGCGTGACTGCTAAGGAACTGAAAAAAGACCTGTCAGATGTGGGCACTGAAGTTTCAGCTCAGACAATAAGGCGCGCACTGCATAACGAAGACCTCCATGCCAGAACGCCCAGACGCACCCCCTTGCTGACTCCAAAGAACAAGAAAAGTCGACTGCAGTATGCCAAAAGTCATGTGGACAAGCCACAAAGGTTTTGGAACAGTGTACTGTGGTCAGATGAAACTAAATTAGAACTGTTTGGGACAATGGACCAGCGCTATGTTTGGAGAAGGAAGAACCAGGCTTATGAACAAAAGAACACCTTGCCTACTGTGAAGCATGGCGGGGGGTCAATTATGCTTTGGGGCTGTTTTGCTTCTAATGGTACAGGAAAGCTTCAACGTGTGCAGGGTACCATGAATTCCCTTCAGTACCAGGAGATCTTGGAGGAAAATGTGATGGAGTCAGTCACAAACCTGCGGCTTGGGAGACGTTGGACCTTCCAACAGGACAATGAACCGAAGCACACATCCAAGTCCACTAGAGCATGGTTGAACATGAAAGGCTGGAACATTCTAGAGTGGCCATCGCAATCACCAGACTTAAATCCAATTGAGAACCTCTGGTGGGACCTAAAGAAGGCAGTTGCAGTGCGCAAGCCTAAGAATGTGACTGAACTGGAGGCTTTTGCCCATGAAGAATGGGCTAAGATACCCATAGGTCGCTGCAAGACACTTGTGTCAAGCTATGCTTCACGCTTGAAAGCTGTCATAACTGGAAAAGGATGTTGTACTAAGTACTAAAAAATAATGTCACTAGGGGGTTGAATAAAACTGATAATGATGTGAGCACAGTAAAGACATTTGTGGTTATTCCATCATAAATATTATGTCTGTCTAATTTATAAGTGCCTCTTTGATATAATTGTAAATAAGATGACTGAAATGATCAAAATCAATGTCAAACTGGCCAAAACACTTTATTTCAGTGGGGGTTGAATAAATTTGATCACAACTGTATTACTTTGCATATCAGTAGTTAAGATATACCTGTTCTTGTAGTCTTAAATTGTATAATGAATGCAGGCATGCATACATATATTGCTGTGTGTTCTACTGTTTAGACATGCATGCTCATTAATTCTATTTGTTAGTCATAGAGACCTATGTACTCACATATGTGTTGCATCATTTTAGATATAACATCACACTTGTATTCCGATGTGATATTAATTTAGATTCATATATATCCAAGTATCAACATGTAATGTGCGATATAAGGCATACACATATCTATGTATTAGTTTGTACTGTATGTTACTCATTGAATGTAATCATTCTCATGTGTGCGTATGTGACCTCACATTTATGCCTGTCTGTGCATTAGCCTATGTGTCATTTATTGTCCAAAAGTGGAAATTAAGAATGGCTCAATGTGTAGACTAATAGAACCAAATTAATTCTTGTTTAGGCAGAGTATGTAAGACAAGTTATTTAGGAATTCCCTTTTGTCTTCATATTGTGTTAATCTGTCTTCTTTGGTTAAGTCAATAACTAGACCTGGAAAGACGGGCACCCCTCGCTCCTCTCTCTCTCTCTCTCTCTCTCTCTCTCTCTCTCTCTCTCTCTCTCTCTCTCTCTCTCTCTCTCTCTCTCTCTCTCTCTCTCTCTCTCCCCCCTTGTCTGGGCAAAGGTCATGAATATTCATTAATAAAGGCCAATGGTCAATGGCCTGATGAACATGAAAGCGTCTTACAATTACGCCCCTAAAACTTGTTTTAAAAGCCCTTGCTCGAAGCGAAACAATGAGCTTGGCAGCCTGGTAATTTGGGAAGACTTGGAGAACTTCGCCAGAGTCGCCGAGACTCAAAGACTCGAACACGCCAAACCATCGCGACTGTTCGCTGGACTCACGCCGAACACCGCCGTGTCCAGAAGAGCGATGCCAAGAAACCGCAACTAACGCTCTCACCGAGTCCAACAGAAGATTCTTCTTTATTTTCTTTTATTTTCTTTATTCTACGTTTCGTCATCAAAAGTACTTTTATTTCGTCTAGTCGTTCAAGTCAAGCTCATCTTTCTCAGTCAAGTATCTTCACAAGTTTGTCTGCGCACTCCAGCTGCGACTGTGATGTCACCGCTAAGTCTCCGCGACCCGAGCCGTCTCACGTGACCTGCTCCGCAGACCTTAGCTGCCTCAAGAAACGAACCGTGAACGCGCACCGGTTGGTCCGCGTAACCACGCCTCTTCGTCGAAGTAAGACGCTCAGTTCATGCTGTTTTGGGGTTGCCAGCTTCTATCTCTCCCAAAGTCCAAAATAGTAAATACTGTTGCCATTAACCTGCCCAAACTTCCTCTTTCTTCTTTTCTATTCTCTCTCTAAAGACCTCGTGTCCGTCCCTGGGTCCTACGCTAGTTAGGCAAGCCTTAGGATAGTCATATAATACATTTAAATCTCATGACCGTCGATAACTGTATCATTCGCTGTTGTTGTTTAATTTGATATTCTTTGTTGTTCACTATTATATCCCTGGTTTAAATTAGTAGATTCACATATAGATTTAGTTTCAATTTGAGCCAAATCATTCATATGCTTTGTATCAAAGCAAATCATTCATATGCTTTGTAATATTAACCATTTAATAAATGTGGACATTTATTCATCTGGTCACGGTGGTAAATGCATATTTTGGTCGATGGTATTAGGTCACTGCGCGGAACCAGAACTTAACCCTTTAGTAATGAGACTGATCAAACCATATTCCACCTAACTCCGTTATCACAATACTGGTTCCTGAGCAATCAGGATGGTGCCCCGTTCATAATCCATAAACTAACATATGTATCCGCTACATCAGCCATGCACTGGCTCACAGGTAAATTCCGTACTCATTTTTAAATTATACTACTGGCCAACAAAGCACTGCACAGGCTTGCTGCTAATTACCTCCAAGAACTTCTCTCCAATTATGAACACCCTCGTCCACTAAGATCACAGGGTGCTGGCTTCTTATTAGTTCTAACAATTATAAGGTAACAGCAGGGGAAGAGCATTTTCTTACAAGACCCCCCCCCCCCCCTTTAAGTTTAGGTTGAAAACTTACTTATTTAGTTTAGCAGTTGGTAATAATGTGCCCCCTTAGAAAAAGGTACAGATCCAGGGGTTCATGGGCAAAGGGTTTTATGGTAAACTGGGGCGCTGGTGCTGTCATCCTGTCACTGCACGTGATCATTCAAGTTTGTTGACAGTATAGTAGATGGATGCTGATGTCTCAGGATGCTCCCAAGTCTGTGTTACCTTCTAGTTCTGCTCTTTTAGTTAGGCTGTAATAATTTAATGCCAGAGTTGCTGCCACACTCCAGAAATACAATCCCATATAGACCTAATTTTCCCTCTTTTCTCTTTCCAAATGGCTGCCCTACTACCTGAGAAATACTGAGACAAGGAGAGACGAGCCTTTGCTGCTATCCACCCTGGGCCAGCCATCTCCTGCCTAACCAGCAATGGATGAAACATCAACCTACTGCCCTGGCCCCTTTCACCACCCTGAATTCTCCCCTGCTATGACTGTATCTCCATGGCCCTGGACTGCTATTACTGACAATCAAGAAGTCTAGGACTCTTAACAATTAGAATTACACAGAGACACATAACTCCTTTGTTTATGTATCTGTCCAATTATTATTGTCATGGTGACTGGCGTCACCCCCATGTGTCTTGGTTCCTCTCAAGGTTTCTTCCTCATGTTCTTTGGGAGATTTTCCTTGCCACTGTCGTCCTTGGCTTGCTCACTGGGGGCTTGGGCTTGGACACTTGTAAAGCTGTTGTAAAAAGCGCTATATAAATACATTTGATTTGATTTGATTAATTGAGTAGGCAAGGTGGTACAGCATCCAGTATACATTGGATATAAATTTATCAAGGAAATAAGCTCTTCAAAACCTATTGGGAAAACAACTCTAAAAAAGCATCAGAGCTGACCATACAGCTTCCAGAGTGCATTTGCTGATTGATAGGGTCTGAGATAGCATAACACATTTTCCATAATATTATCAACCATATCATTAAAGAACTTCATAAAACTATTACTGCTGCATTCCTGTGAGATTAGGGATTTGATTTGGGCATGATTCCTAGATTAGACTTGATAGTATTTTAAATAGGAATCTTGGATTTTTTTTTTCTATTAGATACTATTAGATTTTTATTAGATGCTTATAAAGATTTTGCCATATATTTCACATTTTTGTATAACTGAAGAGAAAAAGAAGAAATTTGGATGAAAAAAAAGCAATTTTTTGGAAATTTTTGGAATTTTTTTTGCAAATTTTTTAAATTCATTTGTTAAGCTATAGAAATTCAAGTAAAGAGGGAAAACTCATGTATTCACACATTTTGTGGTGAATGACAATATGCAAGATGTAATTTGGTGTTAAAAATTCAAATAAGCTGCTAATATAGGGGGTTTAGTGAAGACGGGTCTATTTGACCCGGTGGACACGGGGGATAAACAGGGAATGAGGACATGAGGGTTTTAAGCTATAGAAATTCAAGTGAAGAGGGGAAAACTCATGTATTCACACATTTTGTGATGAATGACAATATGCAAGATGAAATTTGGTGTTTAAAATTCAATTAAGCTGCTAATATAGGGGGTTTAGTGAATAAGGGTCTTTTTGGCCGGGAAGAGGCGGGGGATAAACAGGAAATGAGGAAAGGGTATGGAGGGCATGCTTATATTTAATAAGGCTGTTTTTTCTTGACATGATATATTTCTAATTTAGAATTTACGAACCAGGATTCACACAGCTCGTTAGAGACTTCGCAGGTGGTCTTATTATCTTAGATCACAATGGCACAACCTTGTCTAAGGCTGACCGGAGAGAATTCTCAATGTGCTCAGCAATATGCTCTCGCCCTTCAGGAGCTACAAGTAGGTAATTGTTTGTCAGATCTTGTAAAGTATTGATGAGCGCAGCTATGTTAGCAGATGTAATTGTTCATTTGTTTTGATAACAGGGTGGCCAATGAATACCATAGCTCAAACGATCCACATTATAATAACCATTGAAACAAAAATTGCTTGAATGTATTTTAACAGTGGATATTAAAATTGGCAATTATAATCACCTTATATACTTAAGGCTAACCTGATGGACGCTGAGGCTCCAAAGGTTTGACTTTAGGGTCCATTATAGGAGATGGTGTCCCAATATGGTTCCCAATGCTCTTTCTAGGGCCCTGCAGGAATCTTTCTCATTACAGGAGATTGGGGCCTCTCAAACTGCAAATGCAGTTTGTGCTGAGCTGAGGTAGGTTCTTCATCACACCAAAGCTGGACGGGTACTCTACCAGGAACAACAGGGTGTCCTGTATACTTTCTAAGCATGGAGGATATAATTACGAGTTTTTCCTCAGGCATTGGTTCAAATGTTTTTTTTACTATTATCATAGTAGTCACTTTTGGGGTCATCTAGATCACATTAGGAGCCATAGAAGGATTCTCGAGGTAGCATGGTGGCCTACAATTTGTAACGTTTGGGCTTTTGTGAAAGGATGTCACATGCTAGCTGTATAAACGCCCTAAATTTCCACCTGCAGGGGAAATCCAGTAGGCCAAGTTTCATCAACCTGGGGCAATGTTATGGGTGGACTTTAAGGGACCATTTTATTTAAGCCGGTCATAGACTTGTTCTAAGCTGGTCGTACTTTTCCAAATGGGTGGAATTGTTTGCTGTAAGAGAAACTAAAGGTGTGCAAGGTATTGCGATTCATAGATGGGGAGTGTCTGTCACATCTGGCTCCGCCCCACACCTGTCAGTCTTGTCATCATGTTCTTCTTAAACCCTGTGTTTTGTCTTTCACATTGTTGGTCATTGTACGTAGCCCCTGAGTTCTCTACCTCTGTGTTTTTGCTGTCCGGTTGATATCTTGCCATTGTCGTTTTGTTCAAGCCTTGTTTTGTATTGTTTATTCCTCATTTTCTGTAATAATGTAAGGAGCCTGACACCTCGCTTTTACCCATGCAATCGTTACAAGTGACCAAAAGGCAGCAGCACCTCTTGGGTCCCTAAGCTAATATTACCTTGTGTATCCAGTTATACTCACATCCCTTTGGACCTTACATTTTCCCAGCTGTCATAATAGGATGCATGGGATGTATGGGCATGTTATTCCACATCTTTAAAGCAATACCATTTCCATTGTCATTAACTAATGAGTGAACAAAACCATGCACAAAAAATGGCCTGGACCTGATATGATCTGAACTCTAAATTATATTTTTCATACAAGTCATGAGTGAAATTCACTTTAGAAAAATTTGCCTCTGCTACATAAATAACACTCCTGACCAAAAAACAAATAAATAAACAAAACTCCCAATAGTTTAATCGATTTTATTTTTGCAAGCAGGTGAAGTATTTTGTTCTACAATAGAAGCTCATTGTTTGGTCACATTGGCCTACCATTATAACCTAGACCTAGACAAGATGGGCTGTGCATGGTCTGATGTTTTGATCACACATCAGATATAATGTAGCTTAAAATGTACCATCAATAAGATGTCGGCAGGTGGGGGTCTTGCATATTATTTCATGATATTTCATCAGACTGACCTGATAATTATGTAATTATTAGCTAAATTGTTTGTCCTTGACCCAGTTCATGTCGATTGACATTTATTGTTCACAGCAAGGAGACCAGGCCTTTGATTTTTCTTGTATTTGTACTGGGTGCCTTATAAAACAATGACAATGCAACATTGCCATCTGCTGTCAAGACCCTGCTAAAATACTATTAGACTATAAGGTGAAGAATATTTGAGGATTATATACAGTATGAAATGTAGAAAACAGCCTAAATGTAGAAAAGGTCCAAAGCCAAGTTCATGATATCCAAAATTGATAGCAAGGTATGTTTGTATGTTTCATATCCAACTCTATACAATACATTTCTATCCCACTGTGGGTGATATTCAAAATATTATTCAGACTATAACACATTTATTAATGCACTTGCAGTGACTAGGACCTTTAGCAATGCTTAATGTGGTTGTACAATAATAATACAATATTTATCTATACAATAATATTATACTATAATATAATCTACAGCTCTAGATTTATTTCAACAAAGCTTTTAGCAAGAACTTTCAGGTAACACGTAGAAGGCAAGGTGAGTAGATGGTGCTGTCAATGGAGGTTGTAAATAGAAGTCCAGGTATCTTTATGGCACCATTTCAAACACTTTCACTCTTCTGGCTCTTTTTTGATGTGGATCAACAATCAAAATTAATTTCTATAACTTTTATCTTTCTTTTAAACATTTTCTTTATTTTTCTTGTCATCTTATCAAAGGCCACCTCTACATCTCACACTATATCCTGACATTTGAGAATGTTAACAAATAAATCGGAGGATTCGCCATTTCTCTCTAGGGAGGCCACTCAGGTCCTTGTCCAGTCCCTTGTTATCTCAAGACTGGACTACTGCAACTCCCTACTGGCTGGTCTTCCTATGCATGCCATCAAACCCCTGCAACTGATCCAGAACGCTGCAGCTCGGCTGGTCTTCAACCTTCTCAAGTTCAGCCATGTCACTCCCTTGCTGTGCTCCCTCCACTGGCTTCCGGTAGCTGCCCGCATCAAATATAAAACCCTGGTGCTGGCCTACAAAGCAAAGAATGGTCCAGCTCCTCCTTACTTGATGGCCATGGTAAAACCCAGATGCATACCTAGAGCCCTCCGCGCCTCAAGTATGTCTCGTCTTGACCCTCCATCATCCAGGACACATGGGAGACAAGCATCCAGACTTTTCTCTGTCCTGGCTCCAAGGTGGTGGAATGAACTTCCCTTGTGTGTCCGAACATCGGAGTCACTTGCTGTCTTCAGACGCCGACTGAAGACCCACCTCTTTCAAGTGCACTTTGCATAATTATGCTTTGTCTATTGTACTTTATCGTCTCTTTCCTCAGGTGTTAGTTACAGGTATTGCTTACTGTCTTTTTCTCAGGTATTGTGCATAATTGGGTTATAGGAATTGTTTACTGTCGTTTTCCTCAGGGGATGTGTATATTCAGGTATAATTGTTAGGTATCATTTGACTTTCGTCTAGTGGTTTTTCCAGCTTAGAGTACCTTGTGTTCAGGACTATCTATTCTACCTTGGAGATTCCAAGCAACTACATAGCACTTTTGTAAGTCGCTCTGGATAAGAGCGTCTGCTAAATGCCATAAATGTAAATGTAAATGTAAATTCTTCAAAGATTCAGATACAACAGGTTTGCACTTCTCCTAAGTGCAGTCAAGTTGAGACTTACAGAAATCTTTTGTTAATGCAGCCTCATTGTCAATAGCTAGAATGTATCATCAGTAATCCTGAAGTGCACCACTAACTGTTACAAAATTTAAACTATTTTTTTTCCATGACCTTACTGATATAAATATGATCCTAGGAAAAACATATATTTCTAGATGGATTAAAATCTGGATCAATGTATAATTGTATTCCATGTCACGTATCCTTCTGTGTGTCACATTTGGCTCCACCTCCCTCCTGTCTGTCAAGTCTTTGTTGTCCTATTCCATGTGCTTCTGTTTATTTTTCGGTTACCCCCGCCTAGTCATCTGTGTCTTGTATTTAAGCCATGTGTTTCCTAGGTTTGTTAGTTTTACTGCTGTTCAGGTTGGTGAGGTCTTCATGTCAGTACTACAGCCTGGTTCATGTTGATATGTCAATTGTTCTGGTAAGATTATAAGAACATGTCTAAACCTGTGATTCATATAAATCATGTATCTCTCTCCAGATTACCTGACAATTTAACTTTGGACTGTAATAACGATAATGACTCCAGGTTTGCATCTAATAAACCTCGCTCCTCAGAATTTGTGTCCGGCTCCTATTTGCTCCATGATGCCTTGAGCACTACACCTTAACTACTAGTCACTGGTTAGAAAAATTTATAAAATGTATAGCCTCTTAAAGGATTCTACAGAGGTAAGGCTAAATTAGACTCTGTCCTATCAAATACAGCCTAATCCTTTGGTAAGTTGTACTAAGTATTCTGCAGTTGATCTCTGTGTTGCAATAAGTGGACAATGTTGGTTAGTATTTAGCTGAACTTGTCATTTCTGAGATGAAAACTACTGGGCAAAAATTGTGTGTAATATATTGTAATAGTGCACAGAGACAGTCAAAATCCCAATAAACATATATTCAAACAAAACCTAAAATGCTATATTAAATGTTCATATTGTTTATTTTTTTATATTCCACTTACTACAAATACTTCACTTTGCAAAACATATATTGGACATGCTAAATTTTTATTCCGATTCTGAAATTTCAGATTTTACTTGGGAATTGCTTATATATGATAATTACATGAAATCAACACTTCATATGAAAAATGCCAGAAATCAAACATCTCTGGGAATTAATTTGCAATATAACATACATGAAAGCATTACCAATTGTGATTGAAAATATACTGAAGCAGCATGCCAAAAAATTATGATCATAATTTACATAACACTAATTTAACAAATATATACATTAATTAATTTCAATAAATTATACAATAATGTGGAATATCAATATGATATATTTGTATATTCACTATTTTGTAAACAATTAAAAGTTATGACTACTATCGTGTTCTAATTACTTTGGTGTTCTGCAGCTAATTCAAAGATGGTTTTATTTCAAATAAAATATCGAAGTAGTTTCATGCTATATATTATTGTATGTAAAATTATGTTCGACATTTGTTCTTGAACAATCTTCAAATAATTGCTTTGTGTAAAACAGTGATGTTTAGTTAGCAAGCTTAGAACTGTATGAATTCACAGTGATCTTTAAAAATGCATTGGCAAGGGTCAAAACACATTTTTTCACAAATAACAAATAAAGGATATAAGCAAGTCCATATTCCCTACTAATTAAAATACACATGAAACTTAGGAATACATTTCAATACAGATATCATAATATATGATTAGAACAACTATATGAAAATTTATCTGGTAAAAGGGACTTTTGATGTACAATTTTGTAAAATGCAAAATGTTCTGATTTCCAAAATTATACAGTACAGCCCAAAATGGAATAATAATTACTACATCCCCCCCCCCAGTGTTTACTTATAACAATCAAATTTTTTAATAAAATAGTAGTAGTCAACTATTTAGGCCCCTCACATGTTCGTGTGAGAGAGGAATGAACATGAAAAACGTTCCAACATCAAGGGATTTTTGATATTATTCTTACACTGCTGGTATGTCTGCTGAAAGAATGTTTTTCAGGAAGCCTGGGTATTCAAGACACTTTCAGCACCACTACACAGGCTCCAGCTCTCCCAATATTCAGAGGGACCTCCTAGAACAGCAAGAGAGGTGGCAGTTAATCACTGATATTCACCAATTGCATTCCTCTAATATTTTCCTAGTCTTTTTCTGTGTGCAAAACAGAACACTAAAGCATAACACATGTTCACTGACTGAAGCCTAATACAATTTGCTGAATTATTAAGAGGTTAATTTGGTGTTTTTCATTTGCCATTGTGACCAAGTGGAAAAAGAGATGAATAGCAGGAAAGGCTTTCACTTCCTGTCCATGGTTGTACATTAGTTGGCTGTAACAAGTTACCTCAGACCACTCATTGTTCTGTGCATCATAGGACTCCACAGTGTTTAGGTAGGACTGGCCATCATAGCCACCTACTGCATATAGTCTGTCCCCAAGTAAACAGACTCCAACTGCATCACGAGGCACACTGAGGGATGAAACCGTTGTCCACATATCTGTTTTTGGGTCATACCTGAAATACAGCAACAGGGACAGATATGCTACAAAAATATGATGCTCACTTTACAGATGGCCAAGAGCAGATTCAAAGATGATTGAAAACTAGGTGTGGATAACTGTAGTCAGTATATTTTGCCATTTGGATTTTTTTTTATTCAAAGGCAATTCATAAAGTAGAGGACTAAAGAATGGAACTATCGAAAATATCAGCAACAACTAGTTAACAATACTAGTAAACAATAAATATGAACATTTAATTTCATTAATGTTTTCATTTTATTTTATTTACTGCCATATTTGATAGCTGCCATACAAACCAAAGTGGAATGGGGGGAAAGATACAGATACAAGAATTAATTTTTTTTTCTCAAATTGTATTTTGCATTGCCTTATTATTCAGTCTTGCATTCTTTTTATTTAGGGAGTTATTATTCATGCAACAGTGGTCTATACTATTCAATGCATTATAAACAGTCCAACTTTGAGATAAACGTACTGCAGACAACAACTGCTGTTCTTTGTGAAACCAGCAGGGGGTGCTTGAAAGCAGATTATCAGTGTGCTGGAAACCACATTCCACAGTGGTAGTTGCGGTTTTACTGAAATCGGTGTGTTTTAGTAGAGCAAACAGAAAACATATGAAGTAGAGTCTTTGTTGACTGAGTCATTTAAGCAGCCCAGTAATTACTGTTTTGAAGAGAGTATTTTGCTGCAAATTCTTACCTCTCTACACAGTCAGACAGGCGAGAGCAGTGATTTGAAGCTGGTGCGTCATGGCCACCGACTGCATACAAGAAACTGTTGTACGTGGCCACACCCACTCCTCCTCTCCTCTTTGACATTGGCGCACACATACACCATTTGTTTGTATGGGGATCAAAACATTCCATTGATCGCAGGCAGGAGCTTCCGTCACGACCCGCTACCGCAAACAATCTGAAACAAAGCATTTAATATAAAGCCTCAAAAATACTAGCAACGACAGGAAATAATAACAAATTAGCAAAATAAATAAATAAGCAACAATGAAAAAGATTGTTATTGTTGTTACTATTATTTTGTGTGACTTAACATTCAGAGCTGCAAAGATATTTTCTCGGAAAGCGATAAGCAAGTTTCATCATTTCTACAAATTATGAAAAATGGAATTAAATTACATTTAAAAAGAACGGATTAACAAACTCGTGACATAGGACAGGCTAACAAGTATGGTTAATTTATATACTACTTTGCACAAGCATTGTTGTAAAGCAGCTTTTGAAATGTTTGCATCGAGATCCTTAACGAACAAAGAAAAAAAGCCTTCAATATAGATTTAACACGAACAAAATTCCAGAGTTTAGCAGCTATAGCTTATTAGATAAATAAAACCATCAAAATGAGCATGCCCACACATACTCACACACACCCTCTCAACCACACACATGCCCTTAACTACCCTCCCCCCCCCCCCCCCCCCACATACTCACACACCCCGCACACCTGTAGCTTGTTTTGTGTTCTGCATTTCTTCTTCTGCACATTAAAGCCAGACATCGGTACAAGCGCTGTTGTATTTCCACACTGCTTCTAAAGACTGGTCGTTTCTATTGTGTCTAAATTGCTTCGTGGATGATTTACCCATTGTGTGCTGTAACTGCTTGTACTGTTCTGTGCTGTATGGAAACTGAAGACATGCCGTCACCACCCTCGCCCACTTTAAAGACGCATTTGGCGTTATGATAATCTAATAAAATTGTTGCATATATTTTGTGTAATTCTGTGGAGATCATGTCCCTATATAAAATTGTTTAGGGAAAACTCATGTAAAATATGTAGCTACAAAGTAAAGAGAAAGATAAAAGTACTTACTTTCCATTGAGAGCAGTGACTCCCACAGTGCTGCGAGGAGTGGACATGCTAGCTACATAATTCCACTGTCTGGCCTGTGGGTCCCACCTCTCCACGGTGTTCAGATAGCTCCATCCATCATGGCCTCCGACTGCATACATGGGGCCTTCCAGCACAGCAATTCCTTCCCAAGTGAATTTAAAAATATATATTTGGCTTTGTCCAACTCAAATGTATCAGTGAAAGCTTACAATCTCAATCAGTGGCTGCTTTTTTATCAAATATATTTTTAAAAGATTAAATTAAAGAGAGACTTTGTTGAGGTACAATAAGGACTCAAAAGTTTTTGTTAAATCTTAATATATTCTTGGCTGTTTTACAGCATAATGATCTTATTTAAAACTTTAGCATCTTTGGTGCACGTCCCAAATTCTAATCAAACCATAATAAATCCGAGAGAGAGACAGAGACAGAGAGACCACAAAGAGAGAATGCACCTAGCCCATGTCTGTGGGTTGACATCGGAGGCATACTGCACCACAATTTAGTGACTGGGTCATAACATTCCACCATATTGGATGTCTTGAGGCCATCCCTTCCACCTACTACGTAGAGCTTGTTATCAATGACTGCCACACCAAACTGAAGCCGTCGGCCATTCATGACTCCAACCTGCATCCACGTGTTAGTACGAAGGTCATATTTTTCTATTGTTGTTGAACCTGAAAAAATTGAAATGTTAGTCAGTTAGTTGGATTCACTGCATGACCTATCACCAGACAGAAATCATGACCCACCTTTTGAGGCATCCATGCCTCCTACTGCATAAAGCGCCCCGACAGTGGACTTGCGTGGTTTAGTCCTTGGACTCTGTAGCATTGGGCGACGTTCTGGCAACAAATGGTACTTCATGGCCTCCATTAGTAGCTTTTGGCATTCCAGATCTTCTGAAAACATCTTGTTGTTTTCCAGGTCAGCAAGAAGCTAAAACAAGTATTATAGTCATATAACCATTTGATTAGTTAGCATTAAATCTCTTGAAGCAAAAAAGTTTTAAACTTCCATTTTATTCAGTATTGAGTCCCCAAATACTTGTTTGGTGGTGTGTCAAACAAACCTGAGGTGGGAGAAGTGGTAGGCGAATGTACACTAGTAGCTCTCCCAAATCCCGTTGTCGATGCTGCACATCATATCGTACCCACATCATCAGCGCTTGAAAAATTGTTTCTTCATCTGGAACATTGATGTCATCACTGGCAAGCAGTTTGACTATTTCCTTTGTAGGAAGTAAGAGAAACTCCTGGTTTTGAATTACCTCTAGAAAGTGTTCCTGAAAGATCAATTATATTAGGTCACTAAAATATTCAGTTGTGTTAAATGCATATACAAAATGTATCTCTAATATGTAGCCTACTGTTGTCATTTTGTAAAGTACAAATCAAACTGAAATTTGACCAAAAGAAATCCAGCAGATCCACTGTAACACTGTCTTTTAATGTTGAAAAGCACCGTGAATGTGTATAATTCCCAAGTGGTAGCCTGTAGAGCAAACAGATTCCATCTGGTACCTTCAAAGAAGTCTCTGCTTACTCGGGCCATAATTTGATGTCTTTATTGCAGATTTGTTCTTGTTGATTAGAGGGGTCTGTATACTGGTGAGATGAGAATTACTGTTGGATGTTTACCAATGGTGGACCGTGCATTTCACACCTAGGCCTTCAGTAATGCTCCGTCTGCATAAATCTAGCCCTGAGAAACTAATTTATGGTTATAAAAACCATGTTAATGTGCAGAAATACAATATAACAAGCCAATGCATTGCAGATGGACAACACCTGCAGCCTTAATAAATGGCTTTATTGAATAAACAAACCAGGGGTGAACAAGTGTCCTTTACTGCATCTACAGCCACGATCCACGTAAAAAACATCCATAATAACCTCATAAACTTGAAATATTATTTAGGAAAATAGCAACATTTTACATGCCAAAAATCAGATTATTTGTAAACAAAATCCATCCTCCTCTCTTTCCTCAAAAACAATTCAATTACTTTGTTGTACAGATTATCCGTGTGCTTTAGTTCCATCAAGAACTCTGGAATACTGGAATGGGGCAGTCATGGTCTGGTGGTAGGGAACTGGTCTTGTGACCAGATGGTCGTGGGTTTGATTCCCAGGCCTGAGGCCATGACTGAGGTGCCCTTGAGCAAGGTACCTAACCCCAACTGCTCCCCGGGTGCTGGGCTAGGGCTGCCCACCGCTCTGGGAACGTGTGCACCACAGCCCTCTAGTAATCACTAGTGAGTGTGTGTTCTATTTGCACAGATGGGTAAAAAAGCGGAGGACAAATTTTGATTGCGGTGAAAAAAATCACAATTGACAAATATGGCACATTTACATTTGCTGGAATACTTTCAGCATTAGCTTCGATGGCAACAGAAAACCATTACCACTAACTACTAGTTAGTAACCTGGAAGTGGCAGACAAATCCTCTTCCTGGTTGTGACAGGCTAGCTAGCTTCAGAGTTGTTCGACCTTTCTTAACAATATCTAGCTTTTCTTGAAAGTAAATCTGCCACCAAATTGGTTTCTTCTTCTCCTTCAGACATTGTGGGGTGACGCCTGGAAACAGCGCAACCATCGGAAAAGCTATAAAAGGAAATGGTCAGACCATTTGGATTCATGGACAAAATGTAATTAACATCAGTTTGTGATTCAGCTATATTTTAGGCCAGCAGAGAAGGCCTTGCTGGCCCTGAATGCCACTGATGTTTACTGTGTTTACTATTGGAACACTGCAGCTATGCTGGAGTTTGTAACGCTTTTGGAGAGATTTAGCCTTAAATCTCCACTCTAACCCGGACAGAAGTAAGCTTTGTCGCCGATAACAAGTGAGTGAAGCACATGGAGGTGAGGCAAAAACGCTGACACAGTAAACCCACTGGTGGTTCCACATTCTCTCTGGGCGTGGCCCGCTAATGCTGGCGCACTCAATTTAGCTTGCATAAAAAGACAGTACACCGATTTCTGCCCATTACAAGCTACACTGTATTGCCAAAAGTATTCCCTCACCTTCCTTGACTCACATATGACCTTAAGTGACATCCCATTCCTAATCCATAGGGTTCAATATTGATGTTGGTCCACCTTTTGCAGCTAGAACAGCTTCAACTGTTCTGGGAAGGCTGTCTGGGAAGGAGTGTGTTTATGGGGATTTTTGACCATTCTTACAGAAGCGTATTTGTGAGTTCACATACTGATGTTGGATGAGAAGGCCTGGCTCTCAGTCTGTGCTCTAATTCATCCCAAAGGTGTTCTATCAGGTTGAGGTCAGGACTCTGTGCAACCAAGTCAAGTTCATCAACACCAGACTCTGCCATCCATGTATTTATGGACCTTTATGGGCACAGTCATGTTGGAAGAGGAAGGGGCCCAGCTCCAAACTGTTCCCACAAAGTTGGGAGCATGGAATTGTCCAAAATGTCTCGGTATGCTGAAGCATTCAGAATTCCTTTCACTGGAACTAAGGGGCCAAGCACCTCTCCTGAAAAACGACCCCACACCATAATTCCCGCTCCACCAAACTTTACACTTTTAAACGTTTGTTTTTGTGAACTGCTCTCGCCTCAGCATCCTGCCTGATCCCTGTCCTGTCATAGAACGGGAAGCGTGGTGGGACAAAGTGGAGGAAAGGGAAGCACCCCCACCCCTTCTGCCTTACCCATTCTGTGGATTCGCTTCCTGCACTAGGGGGAGAGACAATGTCTCAGGGCTCGAGGAACTCTCATCCCTGTAAGTAGGAAGACTCGCTGGGTGGTTTCCAGTGGCCAGAGGAAGTGACAGAGTCTCCACTGAGAAGGTTCAGCACCAGTCCCCCCTCCATGCTGAAGGGTACCATGACTGCAATAACCTATCTCTGATCACCGACAGGGGAGCAGAGTGACATGAAGATTGGTAAGTCCTCCCCTCCAGAGGACAGTGAAATGAAGAGACTCCACTCTAACTCCAGTTCTGATATGAAGGTAGAGGAAGAGAAAACCTGGAGGAGCCATCCATCACACCACTCATCAGTCACCAGCATGCAGGAAATGTTATTTGTCCCTGTCCCTGTTTTTGTGCCCTCGCCCTTTCCCATTACCCTGCTTGCTCCTGTGACTATGTCTGTCCCTGTCTTTGTGCTGGGTTTGTTCCCCTCTGATCTCCTGGGGAGAGTGTCGTAGGCTGGCCCATGGAAGGGCTGACCACAGGGGAGTCTACACCTGGAGTTGTTTCAGTTGTTACAGCTTCAATTTTCTGGCTCCACCCTTCGAGGTGGGTTTAGTTGGCATTGTTTAGTTTGTTGGTTGGCACTGGGCACTCAAAGGTTATTTGAATCCTATGTGAATTGTCATGTGAAATATACATTATCTCAGGGGTCACCAACGCGGTCTTCCCGCGGGCACTGCGTTGGTGACCCCTAAGATAATGTATATTTCACATGTACATAAATCTCTAAATTCAATACTAAGAATAGCTAACTGAAGTTGGGTCATATAAGACAAATGAGAAAACAGTTAAATTAACGCGTTTATTATACCTTTCTGCAACAAAGGTAGTATTTCAACCAAAATACTCACATTTGGACATTTGGAACAAGAAATAATAAGTTGGCTCAACTGTGAGTGAATTTCTTAAAAACTTAAGAGTTTGAGTTGGGATCAAAACTCAAAAATCGAGTGCAGTAAGTTGCCTTGAAATTTTGAGTTTTCTCGACTTATTCGTTTTTACAGAGTAGCATAGGTCGCTGCTCGCCGCAGGTGAAATCCATTTCAAGATGTCCGGAGTCCAATTGCAAACCCCGCCCCGTTCTCAACTAAGGAGTCAAATTGAGCATGCACAGAGGAGTTGGCCTGGCCTTAACTAGGGTTCAACTACAATTTGTATATTTTGACAATGCAGGTTGTAAGGTCAGATCAACTTTTAACAAGAAACTCAAAAAAGTAAGCTGATCCAATTACTTTGTTATCGTTTATGGTGCAATTAATTATTTTGGCTCAGCTAAACTAAAAATCATTGTAAGGCGAGCAATTTTAAGTTCTGTTTTTTACAGTGCAGACACAAATAACAATAATCATTTTTTATGATGATGTAAACAAGTATTGTATTATCTATATGCATAATTAATGTCATATATATGGTTAATTCTGGAAAATGTCTCACTATAATTAGTACTCCCAATATGCAATACTTTGGTAAAATAATCTACCACAAGTTCTATACTTTAAGTCAAGTCAATTGTATTTATGTAATGCTTTTTACAACACGTTGTCACAAGGCAGCAAACGCATGGGTCCAGATCCGCAGAGGTGTTGCCAACCTTGGCATTACAGGTCAGAGATAGCTGCTAAACAGAAGGCACAGATGCATGCACACAAATAAATGAAAAGTCTAACTTCAACAGTAACATCTAAACCCTCCCAGATTTAATTGTGTTATTTGCACATTTCTTTCTAGTATCTAAATTTTCTCCACTCAAATAAGGCTACAAACAAAAATTTGTAAAATAATTCAGCATTTAACTCAAGGACAAGTGAAAAGGATCTCCACCTTTCCAATTCCCCAGTCAACTTTTAGCAAACTCTTTAGTTTACTATAGTGGCTCACACCATGATCACACTTGCCAAACCACTCAAGTACAAACCATCCATCCAACACATGTTGTACTTGTTTGCTCTGCTGTCATCGACTGTATTGTCTCAAGCTTTGCTGCAGTTGCTCCCACACAAAAGGCAACACCACCACTATCCATATCAGCTGCAACTCTCATACACGAGGAACAAAGGAAATGTCAACACATCATGCTTCTAAACACCAGCTTTTTCATGTGCTTATACCAAATGTCTTGGTCCCAATAATTATTCCCTCTTATTGGTGCCCATTCCCAGCACACTGTGGATGTACTCAACTCTCCAGCATGACACAATTACTTGTGCATTAACTTGCCAATAAGACAGAAAAAGACTGCTGGTAGCTTTAAGTGCATTCTACTCAATGTATTTAACCTGCTAAAGTAAAAACTCAAGTTATTGTTACTATATGCTAACTTTTTCAATATTAAGAATGTGTGGGATAACATACTAGTAAGGAATTAAGGCCAACTCTCCAAAGGCCAACCTCAATTCTTCAGGTTCATAATAGCCCTTGACAGATAAAGTGCAAATGTTTCATGATGCATTAATATATTTTTACTTGTGACCAACAGGTGTGTGATGACAATGTGCAAATCAAATGGTCATTCACATCTCGTCTTGTGGTAAACGTTACAGATGTGTCCCAAACACTACCCCCATCCAAATAGTACCATGACCACTACAGACACATTTCCAGTAATAGTTTAAAACCCATTTTATATCATTTTTAGTGGGATATGGGGATACAGTGTTTACAACTAAAAAGAGGCAGTGGTTTCTTTTTAGTTGTCAGTTTATAACTAAATGCCATATACAGTTGTGATCAAATTTATTCAACCCCCAATGCTGCGAAGGGTTTTATGGAATTCAGTGCACATTTGTAATTGTGTTCATAATGAAATCTTACAAGGACTTGTTAAAGAACTAAATGCAACTAAGATAGCATCAATTTTTTTTGTCATAAAGTATTAAATGGCCTTTTTGTGATTTCTTCATTGACACAATTATTCAACCCCTTTACGACTACCACTCCTAAGAACAGAGGTTCATTCCAGTGTTTTCCATCAGGTATTGAAAACATCTGTGGATGTCAACGAGCAGCAATCAAGCATGATAAGCACCAATTAGGCAGATTTAAAAGGACTGTGATACTCAGCTCCTTCTAGACATCTACTGGTGTGTTTCCAAGCATGGTGAAGGCAAGAGAATGGTCCCAGAAGACAAGAGAAGAGGTTATTGCTCTTCACAAGAATGGCAATGGATATAAAAAGATTGCGAAGTTGTTAAATATTCCAAGAGACACTATCGGAAGTATCATTCGCAAGTTCAAGTTAAAGGGCACAGTGGAAACGTTACCTGGTCGTGGCAGAAAGAAAATCCTGACCGCGACTGCTGTGCGCTACCTGAAGCGTAATGTGGAGAAAAATCCCTGCGTGACTGCTAAGGAACTGAAAAAAGACCTGTCAGATGTGGGCACTGAAGTTTCAGCTCAGACAATAAGGCGCGCACTGCATAACGAAGACCTCCATGCCAGAACGCCCAGACGCACCCCCTTGCTGACTCCAAAGAACAAGAAAAGTCGACTGCAGTATGCCAAAAGTCATGTGAACAAGCCACAAAGGTTTTGGGACAGTGTACTGTGGTCAGATGAAACTAAATTAGAACTGTTTGGGACAATGGACCAGCGCTATGTTTGGAGAAGGAAGAACTAGGCTTATGAACAAAAGAACACCTTGCCTACTGTGAAGCATGGCGGGGGGTCAATTATGCTTTGGGGCTGTTTTGCTTCTAATGGTACAGGAAAGCTTCAACGTGTGCAGGGTACCATGAATTCCCTTCAGTACCAGGAGATCTTGGAGGAAAATGTGATGGAGTCAGTCACAAACCTGCGGCTTGGGAGACGTTGGACCTTCCAACAGGACAATGATCCGAAGCACACATCCAAGTCCACTAGAGCATGGTTGAACATGAAAGGCTGGAACATTCTAGAGTGGCCATCGCAATCACCAGACTTAAATCCAATTGAGAACCTCTGGTGGGACCTAAAGAAGGCAGTTGCAGTGCGCAAGCCTAAGAATGTGACTGAACTGGAGGCTTTTGCCCATGAAGAATGGGCTAAGATACCCATAGGTCGCTGCAAGACACTTGTGTCAAGCTATGCTTCACGCTTGAAAGCTGTCATAACTGGAAAAGAATGTTGTACTAAGTACTAAAAAATAATGTCACTAGGGGGTTGAATAAAACTGATAATGATGTGAGCACAGTAAAGACATTTGTGGTTATTCCATCATAAATATTGTGTTATGTTTGTCTAATTTATAAGTGCCTCTTTGATATAATTGTAAATAAGATGACTGAAATGATCAAAATCAATGTCAAACTGGCCAAAACACTTTATTTCAGTGGGGGTTGAATAAATTTGATCACAACTGTATATATTTCTAACTCCTGGAGCATTGCCTAGGTCACTGTCATAGTCTTACATAAAGATGTACAATGTTTGAATTACATTAAGAATGAAGGGAAAACAAACGTATCCAAATATTAGTTTAATCTGGATAGAATGCATAGCAACCCAGGAAACTTTGCTCAACCCATGTCAATTATTGAAGTGACTGAAAGGAAGATTCTTTGCCTGTGCCCTATGATTAGATTAACTCTGCTGATCTGGCAAGCCCTGTATAAACACCCAGTACAGATGTCCTTCATGAGATAACAGCCATTTTCCTGAGTCATTTCCGCACTTTGTCACAGAGCTGTCATCTCATAAATGTGTGTGGTGCATCCTCAAGTGTCTAAGAATATTTGATATTTTTGGCCAAAGTTGCTTTTGTTCCTTTACACACATAAAGAGTTTGGCAAACATTAACATCAATAAATACTATCACAAATTAAATGACTTGGGTGTATTTAAGTTATTTTGAAGTTACAAAAATAATTATAATTACATTATAAACGTCATTTTAAATAAATCCATTAAATGCATTGGTTTTGTAACATGGAAACATGGAAATACAATTTATTCATACATTTTTGAGCTGTGTTATAAATTGTGAATATTTCTGTTTATATTCAGTAATCCACAAAGCTTTTAGTTACTGTGATTACTTTCACAGCATAATGACACTCTTACCATAGTGTAGCTGTGGGCCACATTCAAAAGATCTGTGCACCCTTGAGCATCAGCAAATGAACGGATCCCCAGGCAGTTGGACGGGTGCAATTGTTTCATAAGAAAGCTGCAGCAGACCTCAATAACTTGTGAGAGCTGAAGAAGACACGCTGCAGCCAACATACTCTCAATTGTCTCTTCCTTCAGCTCAAGAACACCTGTGAAGTGGGACAGAAAAACATTATTATCTCTGATAGCCTAACAGATGTGCTGGATGTACTACATGCTTTAGTGTTCATTTATAAAAAGAACAAAAGGGGCCTTTGACATGTTTCTTTTGTGAGAGACACAGTGGTTGATGGGCCCAATGATCCATACTAGGCATTTGATGGTATGACATCTGGTGGACCCATGCAATTGTAAAGCTGCTTTGTGACAATAGTTGTTGTGAAAAGCACTACATACATAAATTTCTCTTCACTTGACATCTGAAATCTAACAGTTTGTGTTCATTATAATAAGCTATTTTAAAAGGTTTAGCAGTGTAAACACATTGTAAAGGCATTATCTTCAAAAGCATTAAAAAAATTACTGTTTATTTTAATAGCAAATTTGGTACTAACCAGTGTAAGCAAACTGAACTAATGATTTCAGTGCTTCTGGATCAACACCTTCTAATTTGATCTCCTCTTGTTTAGCCTCCCGTACATCATTGGTGAACATGGCAGCAAAGTAGTCAGAGACTGCACTTAAGACAAGTCTGCCATTAACAAAACAAAAAAAACTTAATATGCATGCAATGTAGATTCATCAGTTACTTTTCAACAGGTTGTTATGCTGAGCTGGTGAGATCTTGATTAATTAAAATTAAAATTCAGGATGTACATGTATAGAATGAAAAAAAAACACTTAAGTAGATCCAAACTGTTACTTTGTATGGATATTACTCTGTATGGATAACCTCAAGACATCGTTGATTAAGAACAGAAGAAAACAAATGAGGTATGACTGAGTTGCCAGATTATTAGGGACACCTATCTAGTTCTTGGCATGCCTCTTTTGGCCTTCACAATTGCATTTGCCCCGGGATGGATTCCGCAAGATGCAGAAATACTAATTACAAAGTTGCTGGAAGTTGGACTGCTGCACTATCCTGTTGCTAACAACCCCTTCCACCTCATTCCAAAATGTGGCCTACAAGTATGACAGACCCAGAATCTAGACTTTTCTGCTTTTACTCTTCCCCTATAAACAAAATAACAAGTCACTTTTATCATAGATGTTTTCATATGCTTGTAAACTGTTTCAGGAAACCCTTTAAACAATTGTGCATGAAAAGCCCAGAGCAACAGTCATTTGGTGATAAAGAACCAGTATGTCTAGCCCTAGTTATCATACTATGTTTAAAGGGTCACTAGTTTAGCCTATTCCAATGTTCGTCCTAACTAATGCCAGAAATGAAAGCCTGCATTACCTATTCAATATATTTAAATCATGCACTATATGACTTACAGGAATGAGGGAAATGTTCCTAGTTAACTGGCAACTTAGTGTACCCTTTACAATGAAACATCTACTTTAACAAACTTCCTTTCTTGCAGCTGGGTGTAAAATCTGGCAGAATACCAACCTGTGTGCAGGAATCTTGTGGTCTCCAGCTATCAAAAGCACATCACACAGTTGCTTGTGCTGGAGATATGTCTCTATCTTACGAAAGGTCTGTTCAGCATGGTTTGTGGCCTGGAAAAACTCATCTGAACAGTTGGAGCTCATCCTAGAATTACTGCTCATATTCAACCTATATAAGAACCAGAAGACAACACTGTAAAGTCTGCCTGTGACCTTATTACATTCATTGATTTGACATCAGCTGCAAAAATCCATATTTGTTTGAAAATGACAATGATGTTGGAATAAAGAAATGGAATGAGAAATGTAAATGTACATTTAATGCAATGTAGTGCTTGAAATTTGCCTCACCTTTTAAACAGTATGGTACTTTAGGGATCAGAATTTAGCTAGGTTGTACAGGTCTCTGAGACCTTTCTCCATTTAAGCATATTTTCTTAAATTTGTCCCTAAACATTTAAACTCTAAACTTACTTTCAGCATAATACCCATATGTTTCAAATCAAAGTGTTGAAATACATCTCAGCTCTCGTCCTAATGAGCAACCATTTGTCCTAGAGCACTGCGGAAATAAATAACATGGTCCTAAAGCTGAAAATATGAGGTCAGATTTTCAAATTATTTTCAGATTTTATAGATATTGTCACGGTACAGCGGCCCCCTACTGGTCACCTCCGTCTACAGCTGCAGTTGTGTTGTTGTTGTTGTTGTGTTTGTCCCTCAGGTGGGCAGAGTCCGCGATCCGTCTCACCTGAGGGTCATTTGTTTGTCTATATATGTCTTGTCTTTGTACCAGTTGACCGCTGGTCATTATATCCTTTATTTGGATCAAAGTCATGGGTTTTGGTTTGCACACTTTTTCTATTAAACCTTACATTTTCCCTGAGACTTGACGTGATTGCTTCCATTTTATTTCGCTCACTCTGCCCATAGGTATGAATAGATGAATCATTTTGATTTGTGAAATAGGTTTATCAAAGTGTTTGTATAGTGATGCCTAAAATGCATAAAAGTGTGGTCTGTCACTTGCACAAAATCCATCATTTTACATGTCGTTACAAGTTGCTGTCATTCACAAACACTTCCATTTTCTTATAATACAGCCGACAGTTGATTGTGGAATACTTAGAAGCGAGGAAATTTCACGACTGGATTTGTTGCACAGGTGGCATATAATCACAGTTCCACGCTGGAATTCACTGAGCTCCTGAGAGTGACCCATTCTTTCACAAATGTTTGTAAAAACTGTCTGCATGCCTAGGTGCTTAATTTTGTACACCTGTAGCCATGGAACTGACTGGAACACCTGGTTCTGATCATTTGGATGGGTGAGCAAATACTTTTGGCAATATAGTGTATCAAGATGAAAAAATAAGCATTAGGCTACAGCAACTATAAAAAAGACTCATCTGCATAAAGCAGCGTTCAGTATGGCCAAAACATATCCATTCATCTATACTATATCATTCTATACTATACTTTCATACACAGAAATCAACAAAGTAAAACTTTTGTAATGGACAGTTAATTTAGGCAAAAGTCAAAAACAAAAATCAACAAAAGTTTTATCATGAATCAATTACATGTTGCACAGAAGCAGTGTCTAGCTAGTCACCCTGCTAGCTTGTAGCAGATATCGTGCCTAAATGTGGACATGCATAAGCCCACTATTATAGGGAGCAAAATTGTATAATTACATTTATTTGACAAGCCATCAGCACCTTTATCTTCATAGTCTCTTGGGTTTGATGCTTTCTTACCTTCATCACTATTATCTCCATCAACACTAGCGTTTAGGCAGACATCATGCCTAAATATGAAGTCCACTATTATAGTGAGCGATACTGTAACATAACATTCATTTAGAAAGGTTTCATGTGTTTCATGTAGGAGGTACAATAGCATTTGTTTGTTGTATATACAACACATTGCAGTTGTATATGAGTGATATTCTATTTCTTTCAGTCACACTAGTCAGAGGTCACAAAACTCCATAAATAAGTGGATTTAAAGTATTCAGATGGATCAGCTTTTTTGCTTTTTACAAGCTTTGCTCTTTTTTTCAATAGATGGTTCTGAATGGGATCCGTTTTTTTTCCCACATGGCTGTGATAGTTAATTCTGAGCTACTTTCCCTTTGGAACAGAAGATTACATGCTATTGTGTGACATATCTGTAATTGCTCAGACCCATGGCAAACAATTCAAAAATCTGTTATTTTGGTGCCCTTCATAGAAAAAGTATGCCACTGAATTGAACTAACTCAAAGTCTGGCTTCCTTTCCACTAAGTCTTGTTGTCTGAAGAATAACTGTACTTCGAATAACTGTACATAATGAATGGTCCTAATAAGACAAAGTTTGCAGGAATGCAAAAATATTGGACCACATGGACAGGTATGTCAAGTTTGTACTCTCTAGTTTGTACGCTCTAGTGTTAAGATAATGAATTCACCATGAGAGGATGCAAAGGAGAGGTGTGCATGCATTGTAAAATATAAGAGGACAATGTTAGAGACGAAAGGAAGAGCAAAAAATGCTGCATGCCTGTGTAATGTGAAAGCGGAGTCAAATGAGTAAATCGTTACACACTCGTGATTTGGTGTCTGTCCTTTAAAATTACTACAGACATTACAAGGTAGTCCTTTGTCTTTAATATTGTTAAATATTTAATATTGTTAAATATTAAAGCTGGTCTATCAAATCATATGTAACCACATTATAATACTATAACATCTGTAGTGTCTCAGTATTGTGTGGCAACTTTAATTCCATATTGAATGTATAATTAGCCTTGAACTGGAAAATGGTTCTAAGCATTATTAACTACCATGATAAGACAGAAATACATTATCTATAAAATAAGCTACTGCACTAAAGCTGTAATTATTTATGATTAAATATCATAGAAGTAAAATCAATGACCTTGCAAACTATGACTCCATCTTGTAAAACAGATTAAAGATAGAGAATTGAACAGAACTTTTGAATGCATTTGCTCATAGAACATATACTTCAGAACATATACACCGAACATTCCTCTCCTCTTTAATAATGTTCACATAACTATTTTTGCTCTGATAGAAAGTGAAGAAATAGAATATTGAGGGTTTTTCTTAAGAAAGAACGAACATCCCAGCATGATCACCATGTAATATTTATGCTGCTCTGTTCATTTGAAAGCCTTACATGATCTGTATATGATTTACTACATGCACCATGGTCCTCAAATCATTATTATTTTAAGACTTAAGGTAACAGTATTCCATTTTTTGGGTAATATTTTTTTCATAGATTTTAGCATTTTTTTTTTCAGCACACACAACATAATTCAATTTTCAATTTTCCTGAAGATTTACTTAGCACGGAATTGTAATTGTTTTGCTTGTACTTTGTTCTTTCAATTTTTTACAAGGTTGTTGTCACGGTACGGTCCCTGACTTCTCCCTTCAGGCGTATCCATGTGTTTACACTCATTCTTGTAGGTGTTTCAGTGTGTGCTTTGTAGTGAGTGAGTGCGTATCTGTTATCTAGAACACATGTGGCTAACATTCCTCGTGTTTACTAGCGCTATATGCTAATAAATATCCATGATAAATATGCTGTCGTCTCTGCTTCCTGCCTCACCCTTGCCTTCATCACAGTTGTTTTTACATAAAAATAATAGCTCACATACTGTATGTGTAGAACCGTATATAGTTCTATATAGAGACGACCTCAGGAAACTGCTTCAAATATCTTCTAAGGTCGGGGTGGGGCGTGGTTTCTTGTCCCCTTTAGCACACATAACCTACCCAACAAAGCCAACTGTTGAGAAGCTACATGGGCTTGGAGGGGGAAGTTGTGGAGGGGGCAATCATACTGTATCTAATACCAATAAAATACATATAGACATAATTCACAAAGCAAACCTTGAACAAAAATATATTCAGTTGCTGACATAAAGACTACAGTTATTTGTGTTGCAGAGTCAGTGATGCAGCTCATTATGGCTGTGTTCAATGTGTCTCAAATTTGATGTTTATGTGACACAGGTTTTTCCCCTGCAGATGCTGCTGCAGTATACGTATAACAGTGAAATACGGAAAAAAAAAACTGCCAGAAGGAAAGATGTACAACAACAGTGATGGAGGATTTCAAGTAACAGACCTCATAATCATTGAAGTAGCTGCAATCACTCCATAGAGACCCATCACTAAAATATTTACCGTTTTACCTCCTAGCTCTCTGATTCCAAATTTGCAGCCAGCCTCCCACTGCAGATTAGTATGAACATAAATTTTAGGCTAATGGCTATTACTGATGACTCCATTTAAGTTTACCTCTGGATGAGTAAGCCACATGAAGCACTGTGTCATGGTTGGCTCTGCCTCCTTCTGTCAATCTTTTGTTTAGTCCTTCCTCTGTCTGTTTTTGTTCCCTCTTGCTCATTTCTCAGCCTGCCTCTTGTTAAGTTTTGTCACCTGTTCCTGGTTTGTGTGCTTTTATTTTGAAATTCCCAGTGTCACACCCCACCCTTGTACCCTTGTCATTGTTTTCAGGTGTTTCTTGTTTGATTCTTGATTTAGTCTGTGTTTTTAAGTCCTGTGTTTTATCATTTGCTTTGTTGGTCATTGTAATTGTAAGTACTGACTCTGTGCTTCTGTATAATATCATGTTGTTAAGCTTCCTTTGGTGATCGTTTAAGGTTCTAGTAATTTTGTTCACAGTTAATGTTAAACTTTAGGCCTGTTTCTATGTTTTGCCTGTAGTGTTGTTTTATGGTTCTGTTTGTTGTCTTGTCTAGCCCGTATTTAAGTCTGGGTTTTGTTTCTGTGTCGAATTGCCATTCTGTTATAAACCTAGACTGCTTTTATGACTCAGATATAGGTGTTGCCCATAATAAATCTTGCTACTCTCAGCAAGAGAAAATGCTTAAATACCTTCAGGTCCAGACGTCCAGTACTGTGCATTCCTTTTGTGGAGAGAGGGAATGAGCCTGCACACCTGTACCTCCAGGAGCTATGTTTCTCTTTCAAGTCAAGTTATAAGGGACTAGTGCGCTTATCGTGCCTTTAGTTATTTAAGAAGCGCTGTGTGCTTTTGCAATGGACATTAAATAATACACAGCCACACCCCAACTACTGCTGCGTCTGTCCCAATGTCAGAGAAGGCACAGCCCAGCAGCAGTAGGAGCACCACTGATATGGCAGAGATATTGGCAGCACAGCCTAGAGAGACAGCAGCAGGAGCTCAGCGAGCTTCAAGCGGTAATGGGCAACCTGGCAGGGTGCGTACAGCAGTTGTCCACCCGAGCAGGGCAGGGCAGTTCCATGAACCCCGACTCCAGTAAGTGCCATACTGCCACTATGCCGGAGACCTGGAGCGGTATTAGGGGTTCGTGGTACAAGGCACGTAGCAGCCTGACATGTCCGCCCTTGCTCTGGTGGCATTTATCATCTCGCTGCTCATGGCACAAGCGTGTGCCTTGTACTCAGCTGCATCCCCATTATAGCAGGATTACGCAGCTGTTATAGCTGAGTTCAAAGAGTTATTCCATCATCCCCGCCAGGGGCAAGTATGTGAACAGTTTTTGCTAAGGTTGAAACAAGAATCAAGTAGCGCAACTGAGTACTCTGTGCAGTTTCGCACGTTGGCGACTGGGACAGGATGGAATGGACCTGCATTGGTGGATGTGTTCATCCATTGTTTGAGGGTGGAACCTTAGGCAGAGCTCACCTGCAAACAGGAGGCTTCCTCCCTGAACGAGGTGGTAAGTCTAGCGATCACCTATCACCACCTCTTGAGAGAACGAGACACTCTTCCTCGCTGCGGGGTTACTCGGCTGATGGAACCAGTTCCACCGGTCCCGGCCGTCATGTCCCCAAAAACCTCGAATACCTCTGTACCACCAAGAGGCTAAATTGGAGGCAGGCTCGGTGGTCACTCTTCTTCTCCCAGTTTACATTCACGGTAACTTTTCTCCTCCCGGCCTCAGAGGGAAACACTTGCTCAGAGAGAAAGACTTGCTGTTTCGACACATTTTCAGACAGTTGGGTCTGCCCGAGGACACCATATCTGAATACCGGGGGGTTCAGTTTATCTCAAGGGAGTTCCTCAGTAAGCTAAATGTGACTGTCAGTTTTACCTATGGCTATCATCCGCAGGCTAATAGGCGGGCAGTGCAAACAAACAGCTATGTGCATCTGAGCACCTGATCTGCCTATCTAGCTTTAGCTGAATATGCCCAGAACTTACTCATGCATGCGGGGACGGGGCTCACCCCCTTTGAGTGCGTTCTGGGATTCCAACCTCCGATACATCCATGGAACCCCCCCCCCCGCCCCCTTGCATCTGATCAGCCTGCAGTGGAGGAGTGGTGCAAAGGAAGCAAGAAGGTGTGGGAGGAGATGCACCAAAGACTGCACACCGCTATTCAGCGATTCAAGAGAAAGGCAGATAAGAAAAGAATAGACATGGCCACTTATCATGCTGGGGATAAAGTCTGGGTAGCGACCAAGGACGGCTTCTCACATCCTGGACCACACTGATCTTCTCCTGAATCAAGTCCTCAAGCAAGCTGTCATCAAGGCAGAATCAATACATTGTGATCATTGTGATCAGCCACTTGTGAGACGATCTAGACTGCACTAGTGTGTAAACATAGTCTTTTATATGCCAACAAGAAGAAATGGGCTTTGACTGACAAAAAAAATGTTAATCTCACTTATATAGGCCAATTCTAGTCTATGACATCTTGCTCTCGTGTATCCCCACTGAATAGCACATCTGTGGTCTCTCACAGAGATAAGGGTAATCACAACACACTGGTCACTTTGGCCTGCACCACCTTAAATAGTCAACTGTTATTCAAGACTATAAGTCTGTGTCATACCAGCTGTGCATACTTGATGGTTCATGTTACGGGATGAGGCTGCTATGTGTGATAACTTTTACTTGGTCAGTGGTAGGCATTTGTTGTTCTTGGTCATGAGACAAAATGGTGGAATTTTGACCCGAGAGAGTCAGATATTGGAGTGAAGCTGAGAATGAAGCTGGGAGTTAAGTGGAGAAGTTTGCTTTGAAGAAATGTCTCCATTGCTGTCTCTCCCTCTCTTTGAATCTCATACATGTATTAAGTTGCACACACATTAAAGCTTTAACTGCACCCATTTCGATGACTGCAGCTTTTTTTTAATGAAAATGAAAGAATACTTCTTTACAGCTATGTGCAGCAATACAGGGCAGGATAATTACTTCATGTTATTTTCCTTGCTGTTCTTTAAAGTCAAATGTATTGAATGTACTGAACTCTATTCATACAGTCAAATGTGCAAAGAAGGTGCAAAGAAGATAAATTGCTAGTCTTAGTCATAGAATATTTTTATTGTGTTCAGCATGATGTGCTGAAGTGAACAGATTTAGTATTATTTGATAAAAGTGAATTATGTACTGAGATACAAGGCATTTTTTTTTTTTATTATTTATGATTGTTGCTAAATTAGATCAACTGTTTGTCAGTATACCTGACACCAATTCATATCAGTTACTTGGTTGGCTGGAGAGATATATAAATAAATATACAAACTTTTTTAAAAAAGTAAAATATTTCATTTTTACAACAAACTTTGTACCAAAGCTGACCAGCCATGCAACATATTTTCTATTAAACTGCAATCTAATATGTTTGCCCTCTTTTTCTGTCAGGGAGAAAGTATAGCATTTTTTAGATGGATTCCAAATATTTTAATTACATGGTTACCTTTCATGTATACTCATTACATAGCCCTGGTGACCAATGTCGGCCAGAGGAGGATGGGTCCCCCCCCTGAGTCTTGGTTCCTCTCAAGGTTTCTTCCTCATGCAAAAAACTAGGGAGTTTTTCCTTGCCACTGTCGCCCTTGGCTTGCTCCCTGGGGGCTAGGACTCGGCACTTGTAAAGCTGCTTTGTGACAACTGTTGTAAAAAGCACTATATAAATTTGATTTGATTGATTGACTGTAATGTATAGATTATCACTGCGTCGGTAGTCGGTAGGAGGCGGACGCATTCTCAATTGAGACCTGGCATTAATATAAACTGAGCTGATATCTCTCTGTAGGACTGCTGTACGAACAGCAATACAACAGTGTATATGACTTACAAGGCATACTAATTTAGACAGGCACACACACACACACACATATATATATATATATATATATATATATATATATATATATATATAAATAATACAACATAAGTGGATGATTAACACTAACGAACTAGAGGTACGAAAATAGAACAGCACAACTGTAACACAACCAGAATGCACAGAATAGGCAGATAAACATAAACAGATTTTCCTAAACAAAGAGAATGAATGCAAAGACCGGGTAATGAGCACAAAACAAGGCAAGCTTAAACTAGAGAACATCAAACGAAATAAGACACACAGCAGCACAAACTGTCAAATATGGGAGAAATACCGAACTGCACAAACCAAGACAAAGCACCAAGAGTAAGTTAAATCGTGAGAAACATTGACCCACAATGAAAAGCAAGAAACACAGAGACTAAATACTAAATACAATGAACTTAGGAATCAAGGAACAGCTGTGACAAATAATGAGGACATGGCTAGACTTGATGGGGAAAAACCAAAATACAGCCTAGAAGTACAGCAGAAGGGCTAACCTGGAAACAGACAAAATAGACAGGTGGGCGCAGGGCTAGACATGACAGATTTGGACACATACTTGAGGAAAGCACTATCTGGTAAAAGCCATTACAACCAAGCAGATACTATTGCATCCAGATTATTCATAATGTTTTACAGTTGTCCACATAAATCTAAAGGTACGTTGAAGTTAAGTTGCCATATTGCCAATTGGGATATTCACCCCAATCCATCCTCCACATTTTTCCCATCTGTGCAGTGAGAACACACACACGCACTATTGGTAATTAGGAGGCTGTGGTGCACACATGCCCAGAGTGGTGGGCAGCCCTAGCCTGGGACACAGGGAGCAGTTGGGGGCTAAGTGCCTTGCTCAAGGGCACTTCAGTCATGGCCCAGGGCCTGGGAATTGAACCCACAACCCTCCTGTCACAGAACCAGTTCCTAACCACCAGACCATGACTTCTCCTGCCCCACATGAATTGTGGTTTATAGCATTACATTTCCTATTAACATCTAAGTTTTTTTAAACTTAGGTTTCCTTCTAACACATGTAGTGTTACAGCGTCCCCATATTTAAGCTAAAGCAAAATATTAATTCACAATTTATACATTTTTTACACTGAAGCCTCCAACTCGATAAACTTTCTCATGCAAGTGACTAGTGGCATAAGAGAGCCATATTTCCTCTTATGTCCTCTATGTGTTCTTATGACTAGGTATTTCACATTAGGACTAGGATTGTTTCTTTCAGTCACATGTAAAGACGATGCAGACACTGTCACAGGTGAAGAACATACACGTGTCACACCCATCTCTGCCCCCACCTGTCATGTGTGTTTATGTAGGCATGTGCCTTCTGTCTGTCATAGTCTCTCCCTTGTGCTCTGTAACACTGCCCCTCATTATTGTGCTCAGGTGTTTTTTATCTAGTCTGGTGTATAGAAGCTCTGTGTTTTTGTTAAGTTTGTGCTGATCTTTGTTTGAAGACAGCCTTGTTTTTTTGTGTCTGGGATTATTCCAAGGTTTAGTCAGTGTTGTCTTTGTTGAAATCATCTCTGACCTGTTGTTACATGTTGGGTATGTTTCAGTGTCTGACTCTCATTCTGATTTGACACAAGCATGCCTATTTACCTGTGTTACAACAGGTAAAAAAGAGGAAGAAATCACTAGTCTAATAGAATATAAAAGTACACTAACTGGAACAAAAGAAGCCACTGTAAATAAACTGAACGAAAAACTGTCACGGAAACACAAACGGCTTAAAATGATAAACATCAAACATCTCAACAGTCCCCAGTGGTGTGGAAAATGTACTACACCTCCTGAGAGAGGTGTGACAAGTAACCAAAACAAAGACAGGTAACAAAAGATAATAAACAAAGCCATGTGCACTGCCACAGCCATATGATGAAGGCTGCTGGTAGTGGGGGAGGGGTGGGGGCACTATTAAACCTACAAGGAAATGTCATCTACCCTTATGTGAAAAAGCAATAAAAACATTAAGCATTATTGCGTAATTACCAAAAAGATGAAATGATGTTTTTTTAAACAACATTTAAGCTGTATTTACCATATGCAGGGGTTATAGGCCGAATTGCATTGTTCCACCCCCCAAAAACAATGTCTAAACAAAATGTTTAAATCTAACTTTCTGTGACTATATAAAATTTAAGCATGCAAGCACTTTAGAAACTATCAATATGTTTTGAGGGCTGAAATAGAATCATGCCCAAATCGAATGCCCAATCCCACAGGAGTGATACAGTAATAGTTATTCGAAGTTCTTTAATGATAATATTTAATTAAATATGGAAAAAAAAAATTGTCATGTTATTTCAGACCCTGTCAATCTGCAAATGCACTCTGGCAGCTGTCTGGTCAGCTGCTTTTGACACCTACTGAATAGGTTGGAAACACTCATTGGCATAAGAGGTCAAGCACTCTCTTGCTTCAAATCCTACCTGGCAGATCGTTACCAATTTGTACTAGTAAATATTGACTGCTCCGAACACACAAAGGCAAAATATGGTGTTTCACAAGGATCTGTGAAAAGGATTGGTGTTTCACAAGGGCCCCATACTATTCTCATTATATATGCTACCGCTGGGCGCAATCTTTAATAGACATGGCATTAGCTTACATTGCTATGCAGATAATACTCAGCTAAATATCTCCTCTAATCCAGATGATGTCAGTAATACCCCCGAAATTGAAAACTGCATCCAGGAAACAAAAAACTGTATGGTGTCTAATTTTCTTCTTCTAAATTTCGATATGACTGAGGTGTTGCTTCCTGGACCCAAAGCTGCTAGAAGCAATTGGTCTAATATTCCTCTTACCCTAGATGGCTTTTTAGCAACACCTAAATCTACCGCAAAATGCTTAGCTGTCACTATTGATTCAGATCTTTAATTTGACACACATATATGCAATATCACTAAGGCTGCCTTTTTTCCATTTACATAATAATGCCAAACTTATACATTTACTGTCGTTAGCAGATGCAGAGAAGCTGGTCCACGCTTTTGTCTCATCAAGATTAGACTACTGTAACTGGATTTTGATTGGATGTTCTAAACAGTTCCTAAAGAAACTTCAACTTCTACAGAATGCTGTAGCTAGAGTGCTAACTAGGGCTAGAAAATTAGATATTAGTCCCTCATTTTTGGAACTTAGAGAAATCCTATACTTTGAGAGCTCAGCAGACAAGAAGGGGTATAGTATACAATAAGTTCACTTAGATATTGTGGAGCAAAACCATTTTAAGCCTTATAGGTCAACAGAGAAATTTTTAAATAAATTTGATATTTAACCGGAAACCAGTGCAAAGAGAGCACACCCGGAGGCAGAGCCTTGTCCTTAGACATCTGGACCCATATGATTGTAGAACTACTTTGTGATATAATGTGTTGTAAAAGCACTATATAAATAATATAAATATAAAATATATAAATATATAATGATTTTGACTTTGACTTCCTATGTACTAAGCATGTTTACAAACTAGTGAATGCTCAATTAATTGACAAACTGACAATTGTTTTCAAATGGTTGCTCCTGACATGAAAATTCCAATAATACAATAAAACAAAAATAGCATCATAATAAAGTTAACAAAACAGCAAGCACACACCAAAAATACCTTCTAGTTTGTATCCACTCTACTCAGTTCTTCCCATAGCTTGGTCCACTCCACCACCGCAGAACATAGGACACTATAATGCAGAGTACATACAGGAGCAGGTACTTAGCAGGTAATATGCTGATGTATGGGTACAATTTACCTGATGACAGTCCAGAATTGTCATGACATCTAACCACCTAATACTTTTGTAGATTGCAGTATGTCCTGGATCTTGAGATTGTGGTGATTACATTAGTTTGCTTAGAAGAACATCAGAATACTGATGCTCTTTGACCCAAATCCTCTGACCCTTCTTTCACATTTATTCTCATGGGTTTGTCAGTAATGCATCAGTATGTAGGCAAGTGAGTAACCCACTGAAGAATGCACTATGATTGCAGT